>NC_052086.1:42024206-42191706 GCF_015852505.1 Tachyglossus aculeatus | reverse complement strand
AGTCAGTCGTATTTACTGAGCGCTTACTGTATGCAGAGCACTGTACTAAGCGATTGGGAAAGTACACACATGGCATGGTGCATTTCTTTTTCAGCGTGAAGTAGAAAAGGAAGGGATAAATCTATTTGTTGCTGAATTGTGCTTTCATTCATTCAGTTAGTCGTATTTATTGAGCGCTTACTGGGTGACGAGCACTGTACTAAGCGCTTGGGAAAGTACGTAGACGGCATGGTACATTTTTTTTTCAGTGTGAGATAGAAAAGGAAGGGATAAATCTATTTGTTGCTGTAAGCGCTCAATAAATACGATTGATTGATTGATTTTTTGCTGAATTGTGCTTTCATCCAGTCAGTCGTATTTATTGAGCGCTTACTGTATGCAGAGCACTGTACTATGCGCTTGGGAAAGTACATACACGGCATGGTACTTTTTTTTCAGTGTGAGATAGAAAAGGAAGGGATAAATCTATTTGTTGCTGTAAGCGCTCAATAAATACAATTGATTGATTGATTTGTTGCTGAATTGTGCTTTCATCCAGTCAGTCATATTTATTGAGCGCTTACTGGGTGACGAGCACTGTACTAAGCTCTTGGGAAAGTACATACACGGCATGGTACATTTTTTTTTTCAGAGTGAGATAGAAAAGGAAGGGATAAATCTATTTGTTGCTGTAAGCGCTCAATAAATACAATTGATTGATTGATTTGTTGCTGAATTGTGCTTTCATTCAGTCAGTCGTATTTATTGAGCGCTTACTGTATGCAGAGCACTGTACTAAGCGATTGGGAAAGTACACACATGGCATAGTGCATTTCTTTTTCAGCGTGAAGTAGAAAAGGAAGGGATAAATCTATTTGTTGCTGAATTGTGCTTTCATTCATTCAGTTAGTCGTATTTATTGAGCGCTTACTGTATGCAGAGCACTGTACTAAGCGCTTGGGAAAGTACAAACACGGCATGGTACATTTTTTTTTCAGTGTGAGATAGAAAAGGAAGGGATAAATCTATTTGTTGCTGTAAGCGCTCAATAAGTATGATTGATTGATTGATTGATTGATTGATTTGTTGCTGAATTGTGCTTTCATCCAGTCAGTCGTATTTATTGAGCGCTTACTGGGTGCAGAGCACTGTACTAAGCGATTGGGAAAGTACACATATGGCATAGTGCATTTCTTTTTCAGCGTGAAGTAGAAAAGGAAGGGATAAATCTATTTGTTGCTGAATTGTGCTTTCATTCATTCAGTTAGTCGTATTTATTGAGCGCTTACTGGGTGCAGAGCACTGTACTAAGCGCTTGGGAAAGTACATACACGGCATGGTACATTTTTTTTTCAGTGTGAGATAGAAAAGGAAGGGTTAAATCTATTTGTTGCTGTAAGCGCTCAATAAATACGATTGATTGACTGATTGATTTGTTGCTGAATTGTGCTTTCATTCATTCAGTTAGTCGTATTTATTGAGCGCTTACTGGGTGAGGAGCACTGTACTAAGCGCTTGGGAAAGTACATACACGGCATGGTACATTTTTTTTTCAGTGTGAGATAGAAAAGGAAGGGATAAATCTATTTGTTGCTGTAAGCGCTCAATAAATACGATTGATTGGTTTGTTGCAGAATTGTGCTTTCATCCAGTCAGTCGTATTTATTGAGCGCTTACTGGGTGCAGAGGACTGTACTAAGCGATTGGGAAAGTACACACATGGCATAGTGCATTTCTTTTTCAGCGTGAAGTAGAAAAGGAAGGGATAAATCTATTTGTTGCTGAATTGTGCTTTCATTCATTCAGTTAGTCGTATTTATTGAGCGCTTACTGGGTGCAGAGCACTGTACTAAGCGCTTGGGAAAGTACATACACGGCATGGTGCATTTTTTTTTCAGTGTGAGATAGAAAAGGAAGGGTTAAATCTATTTGTTGCTGTAAGCGCTCAATAAATACGATTGATTGACTGATTGATTTGTTGCTGAATTGTGCTTTCATTCATTCAGTTAGTCGTATTTATTGAGCGCTTACTGGGTGAGGAGCACTGTACTAAGCGCTTGGGAAAGTACATACACGGCATGGTACATTTTTTTTTCAGTGTGAGATAGAAAAGGAAGGGATAAATCTATTTGTTGCTGTAAGCGCTCAATAAATACGATTGATTGGTTTGTTGCAGAATTGTGCTTTCATCCAGTCAGTCGTATTTATTGAGCGCTTACTGGGTGCAGAGCACTGTACTAAGCGATTGGGAAAGTACACACATGGCATAGTGCATTTCTTTTTCAGCGTGAAGTAGAAAAGGAAGGGATAAATCTATTTGTTGCTGAATTGTGCTTTCATTCATTCAGTTAGTCGTATTTATTGAGCGCTTACTGGGTGCAGAGCACTGTACTAAGCACTTGGGAAAGTACATACACGGCATGGTGCATTTTTTTTTCAGTGTGAGATAGAAAAGGAAGGGTTAAATCTATTTGTTGCTGTAAGCGCTCAATAAGTACGATTGATTGATTGATTGATTTGTTGCTGAATTGTGCTATCATCCAGTCAGTCGTATTTATTGAGCGATTACTGGGTGCAGAGCACTGTACTAAGCGATTGGGAAAGTACATACACGGCATGGTACATTTTTTTTTTTCAGTGTGAGATAGAAAAGGAAGGGATAAATCTATTTGTTGCTGTAAGCGCTCAATAAATACGATTGATTGATTGATTGATTTGTTGCTGAATTGTGCTTTCATCCAGTCAGTCGTATTTATTGAGCGCTTACTGTATGCAGAGCACTGTACTAAGCGATTGGGAAAGTACACACATGGCATGGTGCATTTCTTTTTCAGCGTGAAGTAGAAAAGGAAGGGATAAATCTATTTGTTGCTGAATTGTGCTTTCATTCATTCAGTTAGTCGTATTTATTGAGCGCTTACTGGGTGACGAGCACTGTACTAAGCGCTTGGGAAAGTACGTACACGGGATGGTACATTTTTTTTTTCAGTGTGAGATAGAAAAGGAAGGGATAAATCTGTTGCTGTAAGTGCTCAATAAATGCGATTGATTGATTGATTGATTGATTTGTTGCTGAATTGTGCTTTCATCCAGTCAGTCGTATTTATTGAGCGCTTACTGGGTGCAGAGCACTGTACTAAGCGCTTGGGAAAGTACGTACACGGGATGGTACAGTTTTTTTTTTCAGTGTGAGGTAGAAAAGGAAGGGATAAATCTATTTGTTGCTGTAAGCGCTCAATAAATACGATTGATTGGTTTGTTGCTGAATTGTGCTTTCATTCAGTCAGTCGTATTTATTGAGCGCTTACTGTATGCAGAGCACTGTACTAAGCGATTGGGAAAGCACACACATGGCATAGTGCGCTTTTTCAGCATGAAGTCAAAAAGGAAGGGTTAAGTCTCTGTTTCTTGTTGAATTGTGCTTTCATTCATTCAATCAATCATATTTATTGAGCGCTTGCTGTGTGCAAGAGCACTGTACTAAGCGCTTGGGAAAGTACGTACATGGCATGGGACATTCCTTTTTCAGTATGAGGTAGAAAAGGAAGGGATAAATCTCTTTGTTGCTGATTGTGCTTTCATTCATTGTCGTATTGAGCGCTTACTGTGTGCAGAGGACTGTACTAAGCGATTGGGAAAGTACATATATGGCACGGTACATTTCTTTTTCAGTATGAAGTAGAAAAGGAAGGGATAAGTCTCTGTTTCTTGCTGAATTGCGCTTTCGTTCATTCACTCAGTCGTATTTATTGAGCGCCTACTGTGTGCAGAGCACTGTACTAAATGCTTAGGAAAGTACATACACGGCATGGGCCATTTCTTTTTCAGTGTGAAATGCCATTTCACTATTACTGTTATTATTAATAGTAATAATAATAATGATGGCATTTATTAAGCACTTACTATGTGCAAAGCACTGTCCTAAGCGCTGGGGAGGTTACAAAATGATCAGGTTGTCCCACGTGGGGCTCACTGTCTTAATCCCCATTTTGCAGATAAGGTAACTGAGGCCCAGAGAATCAATCAATCAATCAATCAATCGTATTTATTGAGCGCTTACTATGTGCAGAGCACTGTACTAAGCTCTTGGGAAGTACAAATTGGCAACACATAGAGACAGTCCCTACCCAACAGTGGGCTCACAGTCTAAAACGGGGAGACAGAGAACAGAACCAAACATACCAACAAAATTAAATAAATAGGATAGAAATGTACAAGTAAAATAAATAAATAGAGTAATAAATATGTACAACCATATATCCATATATACAGGTGCTGTGGGGAAGGGAAGGAGGTAAGATGGGGGGATGGAGAGGGGGACGAGGGGGAGAGGAAGGAAGGGGCTCAGTCTGGGAAGGCCTCCTGGAGGAGGTGAGTACATAGAGAAGTGAAGTGACTTGCCCAAAGTCACACAGCTCATAAGTGGTGGAGCCAGGATTTGAACCCATGCCCTCTGACTCCAAAGCCCGGGCTCTTTCCACTTAGCCACACTGCTTACTATTATTATTACTATTATACTACTAGTATTACTATTATTACTATTACTATTATCATTAATAGTAATAATAATAATGATGGCATTTATTAAGCGCTTACTATGTGCAAAGCACTGTCTTAAGCGCTGGGGAGGTTACAAGGTGACCAGGTTGCTGCACGGGGGGCTCACAGTCTTCATCCCCATTTTCCCGATGAGGGAACTAGGGCCCAGAGAAGTGAAGTGACTTCCCCAAGGTCACACAGCTGACAAGTGGTGGAGCCGGGATTTGACCTCTGACTCCAAAGCCTGGGCTCTTTCCACTGAGCCACGCTGCTTACTATTATTATTACTATTTATACTACTAGTATTACTATTATTACTATTACTATTAGTAGTCGTAATAATAATAATGATGGCATTTATTAAGTGCTTACTATGTGCAAAGCACTGTTCTCAGCGCTGGGGAGGTTACAAGGTGACCAGGTTGTCCCACGGGGGGCTCACAGTCTTCATCCCCATTTTCCTGATGAGGGAACTGAGGCCCAGAGAAGTGAAGTGACTTCCCCAAGGTCACACAGCAGACAAGTGGCGGAGCTGGGATTAGAACCCGTGACCATACGTACTATATAATAATAATAATAATAATAATAATGACATTTGTTAAGCACTTACTATGTGCAGAGCACTGTTCTAAGCACTGTGGGGGGATACAAGGTGATCAGGTTGTCCATGTGGGGCTCACAGTCTTAATCCCCATTTTACAGATGAGGGAACTGAGGCTCAGAGAAGTGAAGTGACTTGCACAAGGTCACACAGCAGACAGGTGGCGGAGTCGGGATTGGAACCCATGACCTCCGACTCCAAAGCCCGGGCTCTTTCCACTGAGCCCCGCTGCTTCTCTACTATATGCTGCCAACTTGTTGCCAACTTGGACTTCCCAAGAGCTTAGTCCAGTGCTCTGCACACAGTAAGCGCTCAATAAATACGATTGATGATGATGATACGCTGGGCACTGTACTGAGCGCCGGGGTAGAGAGAATGTCACCAGATTGGACGCAGTCCCTGTCCCCCGTGGGGCTCACAGTCTTCACCCGCATTTTCTCCGCTGTTGGGTAGGGACCGTCTCTATGTGTTGCCGGCTTGGACTTCCCAAGCGCTTGGTCCAGTGCTCTGCACACAGTAAGCGCTCAATAAATACGATTGATTGATTGATATTGATTTTCCAGATGAGGTGACACCTTCCCTTGGGACTTTCCAGCCCGTCCAGGAAGCTCGTCGGACCGAAGAGGAGGCGACGCCGTGGATCGGGCCATCTCCTCGTCCCTCGCCGGGAGGCCGGACTTCCCATTTTGGAGCCCGTCGGCATGGCCTTCTAAAGTCCATGTGGCTACCGGCTTGGAATCAGGTGACCCTTGGGGAGAAAACTCTAATAATAATAATAATAATAATAATAATAACGGTGGTATTTGTTAAGCGCTTACTATGTGCCAAGCACTGTCCTAAGCGCTGGGATTGATACCAAGGTTGTCTCACGTGGGACTCGGAGGAGCAGCGTGGCTCAGTGGAAAGAGCCCGGGCTTTGGAGTCAGAGGTCATGGGTTCCAATCCTGACTCCCCCATATGTCTGTATATATGTTTGTACATATTTATCACTCTATTTACTTATTTATTTATTTTACTTGCACATATCTATTTTATTTTATTTTGTTAGTACGTTTGGTTTTGTTCTCTGTCTCCCCCTTTTAGACTGTGAGCCCATTGTTGGGTAGGGACTGTCTCTATGTGTTGCCGATTTGTACTTCCCAAGCGCTTAGTCCAGTGCTCTGCACATAGTAAGCGCTCAATAAATACGATTGACGATGATGATGTCTGCTGCATGACCTTGGGCAAGTCACTTCACTTCTCTGAGCCTCAGTTCCCTCATCTGGAAAATGGGGATTGAGACTGTGAGCCCCACATGGACAACCTGATCACCTTGTATCCCCCCACAGCGCTTAGAACAGTGCTCTGCACATAGTAAGCGCTTAGCAAATGTCATTATTATTATTATTATATAGTGCGTATAGTCGTGGGTTCAAATCCCGGCTCCACCACGTATCAGCTGTGTGACTTTGGGCAACTCACTTCACTTCTCTGAGCCTCCGTTACCTCATCTGGAAAATGGGGATGAAGACTGTGAGCCCCACGTGGGACAACGTGATCACCTTGTAACCCCTCCAGCGCTTAGAACAGTGCTCTGCACATAGTAAGTGCTTAACAAATGCCATCATTATTATTATTATTATTATTATTATTATCCCCATTTGACAGATGAGGTCACTGAGGCACAGAGAAGTGAATCAATCATATTTATTGAGTGCTTACTGTGTGCAGAGCACTGGACTAAGCGCTTGGGAAGTACAAGTTGGCAACATATAGAGACAGGCCCTACCCAACAGTGGGCTCAAGCACTTACTACGTACCAAGCACTGTTCTAAGTGCTGGGGTAATAATAATAATAATAATACGATGGCATTTATTAAGCGCTTACTATGTGCAAAGCACTGTACTAAGCGCTGGGGAGGTTACAAGGTGATCAGGTTGTCCCACGGCCTGAGAGGGGGGTCCTCACAGTCTTAATCCCCATTTTACAGATGCGGTAACTGCGGCCCAGAGAAGTGAAGTGACTTGCCCAAAGTCACTCAGCTGACAGTTGGTAGGTAGATACAAGGTAATCAAGTTGTCCCACGTGGGGCTCACAGTCTTAATCCCCATTTGACAGATGAGGTCACTGAGGCACAGAGAAATAAAGTGCTTACTATGTGCCAAGCACTGTTCTAAGCGCTGGGGAAGATACAAGATAATCAGGTTGTACCAAGTGGGGCTCACAGTCTTCATCCCCATTTTACAGACGAGGTAACTGAGGCCCAGAGAATAATAATAAGAATGATAGCGTTGGTATTTGTTAAGCGCTTACTATGTGTCAAGCACTGTTCTAAGCGCTGGGGAAGATACAAGGTAATCAGGTTGTACCACGTGGGGCTCACAGTCTTCATCCCCATTTTACAGATGAGGTCACTGAGGCACAGAGAATAATAATAAGAATAATAATGTTGGTATTTGTTAAGCGCTTACTATGTGTCAAGCACTGTTCTAAGCGCTGGGGAAGATACAGGGTAATCAGGATGTCCCACGTGGGGCTCACAGTCTTCATCCCCATTTTACAGATGAGGTCACTGAAGCCCAGAGAATAATAATAAGAATAATAATGTTGGTATTTGTTAAGTGCTTACTATGTGTCAAGCACTGTTCTAAGCGCTGGGGAGGTTACAAGGTAATCAGGTTGTCCTACATGGGGCTCACAGTCTTCATCCCCATTTTACAGACGAGGTAACTGAGGCCCTGAGAATAATAATAAGAATAATAATGTTGGTATTTGTTAAGCGCTTACTATGTGTCAAGCACTGTTCTAAGCGCTGGGGAAGATACAGGGTAATCAGGATGTCCCACGTGGGGCTCACAGTCTTCGTCCCCATTTTACAGATGAGGTCACTGAGAGACAGAGAAGTGAAGCGCTTACTATGTACCAAGCACTGTTCCAAGCGCTGGGGTTGATACAAGGTAATCAGGTTTCCCCACATGGGGCTCACAGTCTTCACCCCCATTTTACAGATGAGGTCACTGAGGCACAGAAAAGTGAAGCGCTTACTATGTACCAATCACTGTTCTAAGCGCTGGGATTGATACGAGGTAATGAGGTTGTCCCACATGGGGCTCACAGCCTTCATCCCCATTTTACAGATGAGGGAACTGAGGCACAGAGAAGTGAAGCGCTTACTATGTACCAAACACTGTTCTAAGCGCTGGGATTGATACGAGGTAATGAGGTTGTCCCACATGGGGCTCACAGCCTTCATCCCCATTTTACAGATGAGGTCACTGAGGCCCAGAGAAGTGAAGCGCTCACTAGGTACCAAGCACTGTTCTGAGCGCTGGGGTAGATACAAGCTAATCAGCTTGTCCCACGTGGGGCTCACAGTCTTCATCCCCCTTTTGCAGATGAGGGAACTGAGGCCCAGAGAAGTGAAGTGACTTACCCAAAGCCACCCAGCTGACAAATGGCGGAGCCGGCATTCGAACCCATGACCTCTGACTCCCAAGCCCGGGCTCTTTCCACTGAGCCACGCTGCTTCTCTAACGACGCTTATAATCCCCATTTTCCAGATGAGGGAACTGAGGCCCAGAGAAGTGAAGTGGCTGGCCCAAGGTCACACAGCCGACAAGCGGCGGGGCCGGGATTAGGGCTTCCTCCGTGACTCTCGGAATTCCCGGTTTTACAGGTGCTTAGGAAAATGCAAAGGCGACACAGCAGCAACACGGATAATCTTCCTCCTGACAGGTAAGCTTTCCTCAGTTTACCCCGTCTCGTCCAGCTTGCCGTCGACCCCTTTCCCGCCTCCTTCCTCTATCCCGGAACGCCCTCCCCTTCCATAGCCAACAGATCCATAAATACGACTGGATGAATGAATGAATATGTGTATATATCTATCATCATCATCATCATCAATCGTATTTATTGAGTGCTTACTATGTGCAGAGCACTGTACTAAGCGCTTGGGAAGTACAAATTGGCAATGTATATCAAGCGCTTAGTACAGTGCTCTGCACATAGTAAGCGCTCAATAAATACGATTGATGATGATTGATGATGTATGTATATATATTTGTACAGACTTATTACTCTATTTGATTTGTACCTATTTATTCTATTTATTTTATTTTGTTCATACGTTTTGTTGAACCCATGACCTCTGCTTAGTGCAGTGCGCTTAGTGCAGTGCTCTGCACACAGTAAGCGCTCAATAAATACAATTGATTGATTGATTGATTGACTCGCTTTTTCCACCGAGCCACGCCGCTTATTCATTCATTCATTCCATCGTATTTATTGAGCGCTTACTGTGTGCAGAGCACTGTACTAAGCGCTTGGGAAGTCCAAGTTGGCAACATATAGAGACGGTCCCTACCCAACAGCGGGCTCACAGTCTAGGCGCTGAACAGATATCGTAGTATCTATTAATCAATAACAAAATAAATAGAATAATAAATATGGACAAGTTAAATAGAGGAATAAATCTGTGCAAATATATACAAGTGCTGTGGGGAGGGGAAGGAGGTAGGGCAGAGGGGGTGATATTTATTTTATTTTGTTAGTATGTTTGGTTTTGTTCTCTGTCTCCCCCTTTTAGACTGTGAGCCCACTGTTGGGTAGGGACCGTCTCTAGATGTTGCCAACTTGGACTTCCCAAGCGCTTAGTACAGTGCTCTGCACACAGTAAGCGCTCAATAAATGCGATTGATTGATTGATTGATGGGGAAGAGGAGAGGAAAAAGGGGGCTCAGTGTGGGAAGGCCTCCTGGAGGAGGTGAGCTCTCTGTAAGGCTTTGAAGGGAGGAAGAGAGCTAGCTTTTATGGTTATTTGGGTTTACGTCCAGCGCTTAGTACAGTGCCTGGCACGTAGTAAATGCTTAACAAATATTATTCTTGTTATTAAGTGCCATCGAGTCGTTTCTGAGTCATAGCGACTCCCTGGGTATACTTGCCCCAGAACGTCCTGTCCTCTGCCATAATCCACCAGCTCCCTAATGGCTCTTCCGTCATCGTCGTGATGGTCATCATCATCATCATCAATCGTATTTATTGAGCGCTTACTATGTGCAGAGCACTGGACTAAGCGCTTGGGAAGTACAAATTGGCAACCTATAGAGACAGTCCCTACCCAACAGTGGGCCCACAGTCTAAAAGGTCCCTATCCATCTAGCGTGGCTCAGTGGAAGGAGCCCGGGCTTTGGAGTCGGAGGTCGTGGGTTCAAATCCCGGCTCCGCCAATTGGCAGCTCTGTGACTTTGGGCAAGTCAGTTCACTTCTCTGGGCCTCAGTTCCCACATCCGGAAATTGGGGATTAATCAATCAATCAATCCAATCGTATTTATTGAGCGCTTACTGTGTGCAGAGCACTGTACTAAGCGCTTGGGAAGTACAAGTTGGCAACATGTAGAGACGGTCCCTACCCAACAGTGGGCTCACAGTCTAAAAGATTAAGACTGTGAGCCCCGCGTGGGACAACCTGATCACACCCGAAGCAGCGTGGCTCAGTGGAAAGAGCCCGGGCTTGGGAGCCAGAGGTCATGGGTTCTAATCCCAGCTCTGCCACACGTCTGCTGTGTGACCTTGGGCAAGTCACTTAACTTCTCTGAGCCTCAGTTACCTCATCTGTAAAATGGGGATTAAGACTGTGAGCCCCGCGTGGGACAACCTGATCACACCCGAAGCAGTGTGGCTCAGTGGAAAGAGCCCGGGCTTGGGAGCCAGAGGTCACGGGTTCTAATCCCAGCTCTGCCACATGTCTGCTGTGTGACCTTGGGCAAGTCACTTAACTTCTCTGAGCCTCAGTTCCCTCATCTGTCAAATGGGGATGAAGACTGTGAGCCCCATGTGGGACAACCTGATCACCGTGTATCCCCCCAGCACTTAGAACAGTGCTTTGCACATAGTAAGCCCTTAACAAATGTTATTATTATTATTATTATTATTATTATTATTATCCCCCCCAGTT
The DNA here is from genome assembly GCF_015852505.1 of Tachyglossus aculeatus. Lineage (NCBI taxonomy): Eukaryota > Metazoa > Chordata > Mammalia > Monotremata > Tachyglossidae > Tachyglossus > Tachyglossus aculeatus. Next base: position 42,180,654 of record NC_052086.1, on the reverse strand, counting down.
CTTAGAACAGTGCTCTGCACATAGTAGACTGTGTAGACCTTTTAGACTGTGAGCCCACTGTTGGGTAGGGACTGTCTCTATATGTTGCCAACTTGTACTTCCCAAGTGCTTAGTACAGTGCTCTGCACACAGTAAGCGCTCAATAAATACGATTGATTGATTGCTAGCGCTTGACAAAAACCGTCATTAATTAATTAATTAATAATCAGACGGCCCCCGGGACACCCAGGCCGAGCGTCTCCTCACTGACCGTCTCCGGGGATTGTCCGTCTCCCACTGTTGGGTAGGGACCGTCTCTCTATGTTGCCAACTTGTACTTCCCAAGTGCTTAGTACAGTGCTCTGCACGCAGTAAGCGCTCAATAAATACGATTGATTGATTGATTGATAGTAAGCGCTTGACAAATACCGTCATTAATTAATTAATAATTAGATGGCCCCCGGGATGCCCAGGCCGAGTGTCTCCTCACTGACCATCCCCGGGGGTTGTCCGTCTCCCACTGTTGCGTAGGGACCGTCTCTCTATGTTGCCAACTTGTACTTCCCAAGCGTTTAGTCCAGTGCTCTGCACACAGTAAGCGCTCAATGAATACGATTGATTGATTGATTGATAGTAAGCGCTTGACAAATACCGTCATTAATTAATTAATAATTAGACGGCCCCCGGGACGCCCAGGCCGAGCGTCTCCTCACTGACCGTCTCCAGGGATTGTCCGTCTCCCACTGTTGGGTAGGGACCGTCTCTCTATGTTGCCAACTTGTACTTCCCAAGTGCTTAGTACAGTGCTCTGCACACAGTAAGCGCTCAATAAATACGATTGATTGATTGATAGTAAGTGCTTGACAAATACCATCATTAATTAATTAATAATTAGACGGCCCCCGGGACGCCCAGGCCGAGCGTCTCCTCACTGACTGTCTCCGAGGGTTGTCTGTCTCCCACTGTTGGGTAGGGGCCGTCTCTGTGTGTTGCCGACTTGTGCTTCCCAAGCGCTTAGTCCAGTGCTCTGCACACAGTAAGCGCTCAATAAATACGATTGATTGATTGATTGATAGTAAGCGCTTGACAAATATCGTCATTAATTAATTAATAATTAGATGGCCCCCGGGATGCCTGGGCCGAGCATCTCCTCACTGACTGTCTCCAGGGGTTGTCTGTCTCCCACTGTTGGGTAGGGACCGTCTCTCTTTGTTGCCAACTTGTACTTCCCAAGCGCTTAGTCCAGTTCTTCACACAGTAAGCGCTTAATAAATACAATTGATTGATTGATAGTAAGCGCTTGACAAATACTGTCATTAATTAATTAATAATCAGACGGCCCCTGGGACGCCCAGGCTGAGTGTCTCCTCACTGACCATCTCCGGGGGTTGTCCGTCTCCCACTGTTGGGTAGGGACCGTCTCTCTATGTTGCCTACTTGTACTTCCCAAGCGCTTAGTCCAGTGCTCTGCACACAGTAAGCGCTCAATAAATACGATTGATTGATTGAATGATAGTAAGCGCTTGACAAATACTGTCATTAATTAATAAATAATTAGACGGCCCCCGGGACGTCCAGGCCGAGCGTCTCCTCACTGACCGTCTCCGGGGGTTGTCCGTCTCCCACTGTTGGGTAGGGGCCGTCTCTCTATGTTGCCAACTTGTGCTTCCCAAGTGCTTAGACCAGTGTTCTGCACACAGTAAGCGCTCAATAAATATGATTGATTGATTGATAGTAAGCGCTTGACAAATACCATCATTAATTAATTAATAATTAGATGGCCCCCGGTACGCCCAGGCCGAGCGTCTCCTCACTGACCGTCTCCGGGGATTGTCCATCTCCCACTGTTGGGTAGGGACCATCTCTCTATGTTGCCAACCTGGACATCCCAAGCGCTTAGTCCAGTGCTCTGCACACAGTAAGCGCTCAATAAATATGATTGATTGATAGTAAGCGCTTGACAAATACCGTCATTAATTAATTAATTAATAATTAGACGGCCCCCGGGACGTCCAGGCCGTGCGTCTCCTCACTGACCGTCTCCGGGGGTTGTCCGTCTTCCATCTTTGGGTAGGGACCGTCTCTCTATGTTGCCAACTTGTGCTTCCCAAGCGCTAAGTCCAGTGCTCTGCACACAGTAAGCGCTCAATAAATACGATTGATTGATTGATTGCTAGTAAGCGCTTGACAAATACCATCATTAATTAATTAATAATTAGACGGCCCCCGGGACACCCAGGCCGAGTGTCTCTTCACTGACCATCCCCGGGAGTTGTCCGCCTTCCACTTTTGGGTAGGGACTGTCTCTCTATGTTGCCAACTTGTGCTTCCCAAGTGCTTAGTCCAGTGCCCTGCACACAGTAAGCGCTCAATAAACACGATTGATTGATTGATTGATCGATTGATTGTCCATCGGTCCCCCCCCGCCCTCAGAAGCCGCAGCCAGGCGCTCAGCGCGGAGACCAGCGTGGATGAAGGAGGCGTCTTCGAAGGGCTGAAGGCGGAAGCGCCCCCGGCCCCGCCGCCGCTGTTCTCCGGCCAGTCGGGCCTGCTGCTGGCCGCCCCGTCGGGCCGGGGCGAGGTGTTCATCCCCATGGCCGCCCCCCACGGGGAGGACAGGCCCGGCCGGGCCGAGCCGGGGCCTTACCCCCCGCCTCACCACCGCCCGCCGCCCCACCGCTTCCAGCACGGCCCTCACCGGGCGGGCGGCCTCCTCCACGGGGCCGCCGACCGCCACGGGGCCCCCGAGGAGGGCGGCGGGCCGGGGGGCGACGAGCAGGCCGGACCCCCGGCCCCGGCTCTCTCGGAGCTGAAGGCCGTGGTCTGCTGGCTCCAGAAAGGGCTCCCCTTCATCCTCATCCTCCTCGCAAAGGCCTGCTTCCAACACAAGCTGGGTGAGTGGCCACCACCGTGGGCGTGGCGACGATGGCGTCTTACTAATGATAATGATGGCATTTATTAAGCGCTTACTATGTGCAAAGCGCCGTTCTAAGCGCTGCGGAGGTTACAGGCTGATCAGGTTGTCCCACGGGGGGCTCACGGTCTTCATCCCCATTTTACAGATGAGGGAACTGAGGCACAGAGAAGTAAAGTGACTTGCCCAAAGTCACACAGCTGACAGGTGGCAGAGCCGGGATTTGAATCCATGACCTCTGACTCCAAAGCCCGGGCTCTTTCCACTGAGCCGCGCTGCTTCTCTACGCGCCAAGCGCTGGGATCGGTACATTAATAAGAATAATAATCATCATCATCATCATCAATCGTATTTATTGAGCGCTTACTGTGTGCAGAGCACTGTACTAAGCGCTTAGCATTGTACTAATAATGATGGCATTTATTAACTGCCCCCAGGCCCGGAATGCCCTCCCTCTGCCCACCCACCAAGCTAGCTCTCTTCCTCCCTTCAAGGCCCTGCTGAGAGCTCACCTCCTCCAGGAGGCCTTCCCAGACTGAGCCCCTTCCTTCCTCTCCCCCTCGTCCCCCTCTCCATCCCCCCGTCTTACCTCCTTCCCTTCCCCACAGCACTGGTATATATGTATATAGGTTTGTACAGATTTATTACTCTATTTATTGATTGATTTTACTTGTACATATCTAGTCTATTCATTTTATTTTGTTAGTATGTTGGGTTTTGTTCTCCGTCTCCCCCTTTTAGACTGTGAGCCCACTGTTGGGTAGGGACTGTCTCTATATGTTGCCAACTTGGACTTCCCAAGCGCTTAGTACAGTGCTCTGCACACAGTAAGCACTCAATAAATATGATTGATGATGATAATGATGATGATTTATTTTACTTGTACATATCTATTCTATTCATTTTATTTTGTTAGTATGTTGGGTTTTGTTCTCCATCTCCCCCTTTTAGACCGTGAGCCCACTGTTGGGTAGGGACTGTCTCTATTTGTTGCCAACTTGGACTTCCCAAACGTTTAGTACAGTGCTCTGCACACAGTAAGCGCTCAATAAATATGATTGATGATGATGATGATGATGATTTATTTTACTTGTACCTATCTATTCTATTCATTTTGTTTTGTTAGTATGTTGGGTTTTGTTCTCCGTCTCCCCCTTTTAGACTGTGAGCCCACTGTTGGGTAGGGACCGTCTCTATATGTTGCCAACTTGTCCTTCCCAAGCGCTTAGTCCAGTGCTCTGCACACAGTAAGCGCTCAGTAAATGCGATTGATGATGATTTATTAAACACTTACTATGTGCAAAGCACCGTTCTGAGCTCTGGGGAGGTTACAAAGTGATAATAATAATAATGTTGGTATTTGTTAAGCGCTTACTATGTGCAAAGCACCGTTCTAAGCGCTGGGGGAGATACGAGGTAATCAGGTGGTCCCACGAGGGGCTCACAGTCTTCATCCCCATTTTCCAGATGAGGGAACTGAGGCCCAGAGAAGTGAAGTGACTTGCTCAATGTCACACAGCTGACAAGTGGCAGAGCCGGGATTTGAATCCACAACCTCCGACTCCAAAGCCCAGGCTCTTTTCACTGAGCCATGCCGATCAGGTTGTCCCATGTGGGGCTCAGTCTTTATCCCCATTTTACAGATGAGGGAACTGAGGCTCAGAGAAGTGAAGTGACTTGCCTAAGGTCACACAGCAGACATGTGGCAGAGCTGGGATTAGAACCCATGACCTCTGGCTTAATGGGGGTCTTAATCCCCATTTTACAGATGAGATAACTGAGGCTCAGAGAAGTTAAGTGACTTGCCCAAGGTCACACAGCGGACGTGTGGCAGAGCTGGGATTAGAACCCATGACCTCTGGTTTAATGGGGATCTTAATCCCCATTTGACAGATGAGGGAACTGAGGCCCAGAGAAGTGAAGTGACTTGCCCAAGGTCACACAGCGGATGTGTGGCAGAGCTGGGATTAGAACCCATGACCTCTGGCTTAATGGGGGTCTTAATCCCCATTTTACAGATGAGGGAACTGAGGCCCAGAGAAGTGAAGTGACTTGCCCAGAGTCACACAGCTGACAAGTGGCGGAGCCGGGGTTTGAACCCGCGACCTCTGACTCCAAAGCCCGGGCTCTTTCCATTGAGCCACGAATCAAGTTGTCCCACGTGGGGCTCGCAGTCGTAATCAGAGAAGCAGCGTGGCTCAGTGGAAAGAGCCCGGGCTTGGGAGTCAGAGGTTGTGGGTTCTAATCCCGCCTCCGCCACTTGTCAGCTGGGTGACTTTGGGTAAATCACTTAACTTCTCTGGGCCTCAGTTACCTCACCTCTAAAATGGGGGTGAAGACTATGAGCCCCACATGGGACAACCTGATAACCTTGTATCCCCCCAGCAATTCGAACAGTGCTCGGCACATAGTAAGCGCTTAAAAAATACCATTATTATTATTATTGTTACTACTACTACTAATAATTGATAATAATAACAATAGTCAAATTGCCTGTTTAATTGCTTTGATGTCTGTCTCCCCCCCTCTCGACCACTGTGGGCAAGGATTGTCTCTCGCTATTGCTGTGCTGTACTTTCCAAGCGCTTAGTACAGTGCTCTGCACACAGGAAATGCTCAGTAAATTCAATCGTATTTATTGAGCACTTACTGTGTGCAGAGCACTGTACTAAGCGCTTGGGAAGTACAAGTTGGCAGCATATAGAGACGGTCCCTACCCAACAGCGGGCTCACAGTCTAGAAGTAAATTGATTGAATGAATGAAGGAATAATGATAATTAGTAATTCTGGTGTTTGTTAAGCGCTTACTGTGTGCCAGGCACTGTACTAAGCTCTGGGCACTATGCCAGAATGTGTCTGTTCTATCATTCATTCATTCATTCAATCGTATTTATTGAGCGCTTACTGTGTGCAGACCTCTGTACTAAGCGCTAAAGAAGCGCTTAAGAAGCCACGTGGTGCAGTGGAAACAGCTCGGGCTTTGGAGTCAGAGGTCATGGGTTCAAATCCCGGCTCCACCAATTGTCAGCTGTGTGACTTTGGGCCAGTCACTTCACTTCTCTGGGCCTCAGTTGCCGCATCTGTAAAATGGGGATTAAGACTGTGAGCCCTCCCCAAGGGACAACCTGATCACCTTGTAACCTCCACAGCGCTTAGTACAGTGCTTTGCACATAATAAGCACTTAATAAATGCCATCATTATTATTATTATTATCATCCTCTCCCCAGCGCTCTGCACACATTAAGCTCTCGTTAGATACGACTGACTCTTTGTTATAATAATATTAGATATGTTATGATTTATTTATTACTAATCATAATAATAATAATTGTGGTATTTGTTAAGCGCTGACTATGTGCCCGGCACTGTACTAAGCACTGGGGTGGATACACGTGAATCGGATTGGATACAGTCCCCGTCCCACGTGGGGCTCACAATCCGGCACGTAATACTGGCAGCAGCCTGGCGTAGCGGATGGAGCCCGTGCATGGGATTCAGAAGGTCATGGGTTCTAATCCCGGTTCCACCATTCATTCAGTCGTATTTATTGAGCGCTTACTGTGTGCAGAACACTGTACTAAGCGCTTGGGAAGTCCAAGTTGGCAACATCTAGAGATGGTCCCTACCCGACAGTCGGCTCACAGTCTACGAGGGGGAGACAGAGAACAAAACCAAACATATTAACAAAATAAAATAAATAGAATAAATATGTACAAATAAATAAATAAATAGAGTAATCAATCAATCAATCAGTCGTATTTATTGAGCGCTTACTGTGTGCAGAGCACTGCTAAGCACTTGGGGAGTACAAGTTGGCAACATATAGAGACGGTCCCTACCCGACAGTGGGCTCACAGTCTAGGAGGGGGAGACAGAGAACAAAACCAAATATATTAACAAAATAAAATAAATAGAGTAAATATGTACAAATAAATAAATAAATAGAGTAATCAATCAATCAATCAATCGTACTTATTGAGCGCTTACTGTGTGCAGAGCACTGTACTAAGTGCTTGGGAAGTCAAAGTTGGCAACGTATAGAGACAGTCCCTACCCAACAGCGGGCTCACAGTCTAGAAGGGGGAGACAGAGAATAAAACCAAACATATTAGCAAAATAAAATAAATAGAATAAATCTGTACAAATAAAATAAATAAATAAATAGAATAATCAATCAATCAATCGTATTTATTGAGCGCTTACTGTGTGCAGAGCTCTGTACTAAGCACTTGGGAAGTCCAAGTTGGCAACAGATAAAGACAGTCCCTACCCGACAGTGGGCTCACAGTCTAGAAGGAGGAGACAGAGAACAAAACCAAACATATTAACAAAATAAAATAAATAGAATAAATATGTACAAATAAAATAAATAAATAAATAGAGTAATAAATCCATACAAACATATATACATATATACAGGTGCCGTGGGGAGGGGAAGGAGGTAAGGCGGGGGGGAAGGAGTGTGGGATGGGATGGCGTGTCTGCTGTGTGGCCTTGGGCAAGTTGCTTCACTTCTCTGGGCATCAGTTTCCTCGTCTGGAAAATGAGGATTAAGACTGTGAGCCCCACATGGGATAGGGACTGTGTCCAATCCAATTCCCTTATATCCCCCCTCCCCTCCCAGTACTTAGTACAGTGCCTGGCACATAGTCAGCGCTTAACAAATACCACAATTATTTTATTGTGATTAGTAATAAATCATAACATAATATCCAGTTTCATTATAACAAAGAGTCAGTCATATCTATTGAGCGCTTAATGTGTGCAGAGAGCACTGAACTAAGCCCTGGGAGAGGACGATAGAACAGGCACATTCTGGCATAGTTCATCGAGCCCGTGCCTGAGAGTCAGAAGGTCACGGGTTCTAATCCTGACTCGGCCACTTGTCTGCTGTGTGACCTTGGGCAAGCCCCTTGACTTCTCTGGGCCTCACTTACCTCATCTGTAAAATGGGGATTGAGACTTTGAGCCCCACGTGGGACAGGGATTGCGTCCAACTCGATCTGAGCCCGCTTCCAGACTGTGAGCCCACTGTTGGGTAGGGACCATCTCTGTGTGTTGCCAACTTGGACTTCCCAAGCGCTTAGTACAGTGCTCTGCACACAGTAAGCGTTCAATAAATACGATTGAATTGGCTTGTTCCATCCCAGCGCTTAGTACAGTGCCTGGCACATAGTAAGCGCTTAACAAATACCAGAATTATCATTATAAATTATATAATATTATATGCATTCATTCAGCCGTATTTATTGAGCGCTTACTGTGTGCAGAGCACTGTCCTAAGCGCTTGGGAAGTACAAGTCGGCAACATCCAGCAACAGGCTCACAGTCTAGAAGGGGCTCACAGCTTAGAAGGGGATTATATAATAATATTATAATAATGCATTATAATAGTCAATCTTATTAAATAATGTTGGTATTTGTTAAGCGCTTACTATGTACCAAGCACTGTTCTAAGCGCTGGGGGTGATACAAGCTAATCAGGTTATAATAATAATAATAATAATGCTGGTATTTGTTAAGCGCTTACTGTGTGCAAAGCACTGTTCTAAGCGCTGGGGGGAACACAAGGAGATGAGGTTGTCCCATGTGGGGCTCACAGTCTTAATTCCCATTTTAAAGATGAGGGAACTGAGGCACAGAGAAGTGAAATGACTTGCCCGAGGTCACACAGCAGACATGTGGGGAGGCGGGATTCGGACCCATGACCTCTGACTCCCAAGCCCGCGCTCTTTCCACTGAGCCACGCTGCTTCACTGGGGCTCACAGCCTTAACCCCCATTTTCCAGATGAGGGAACTGAGGCCCAGAGAAGTGAATAATAATAATAATTATTATGAGGATAGCATTTATTAAGCGCTTACTATGTGCAAAGCACTGTTCTAAGCGCTGGGGAGGTCACAAGGTAATGAGGTTGCCCCACAGGGGGCTCACAGTCTTAACCCCCATTTTCCAGATGAGGGAACTGAGGCCCAGAGAAGTGAAGTGACCTGCCCAAGGTCACACAGCTGACAAGTGGCGGAGCCGGGATTAGAACCCACAACCTCCGACTCCCAAGCCCAGGCTCTTTCCACTGAGGCACGCTGCTGGAGCGACTTGCCCAAGGTCACCCAGTAGACAAGAGAAGCAGAGTGGCTCAGAGGAAAGAGCCCGGGCTTTGGAGTCAGAGGTCATGGGTTCGAATCCCGGCTCCGCCAATTGTCAGCTGTGTGACTTTGGGCAAGTCACTTCACTTCTCTGTGCCCCAGTTCCCTCATCTGTACAATGGGGATGAAGACTGGGAGCCCCCTGTGGGACAACTGGATTGCCTTGTAACCTCCCCAGCGCTTAGAACAGTGCTTTGCACATAGTAAGTGCTTAATAAATGCTATTATTATTATTATTATTATTATTAGAACAGTGCTTTGCACTTAGTAAGAGCTTAGCAAATGCCATCTTTACCGAGGTCAATGAAGTCTCTTCTTTTCTCTGTGCCTCAGTTCCCTCATCTGTAAAATGGGGACTGAGACTGCGAGCCCCACGGGGGGCAGGGACCGTATCCAATCTGATTAACTTGCATTAAAGCAGAGAAGCAGCGTGGCTCAGTGGAAAGAGCCTGGGCTTTGAAGTCAGAGGTCATGGGTTCGAATCCCGGCTCCGCCAATTGTCAGCTGTGTGACTTTGGGCAAGTCACTTCACTTCTCTGTGCCCCAGTTCCCTCATCTGTACAATGGGGATGAAGACTGGGAGCCCCCTGTGGGACAACTGGATTGCCTTGTAACCTCTCCAGCGCTTAGAACAGTGCTTTGCACATAGTAAGCGCTTAATAAATGCCATTATTATTATTATTATTAGAACAGTGCTTTGCACATAGTAAGAGCTTAGCAAATGCCATCTTTACCGAGGTCAATGAAGTCTCTTCTTTTCTCTGTGCCTCAGTTCCCTCATCTGTAAAATGGGGACTGAGACTGCGAGCCCCACGGGGGACAGGGACCGTATCCAATCTGATTAACTTGCATTAAAGCAGAGAAGCAGCGTGGCTCAGTGGAAAGAGCCTGGGCTTTGGAGTCAGAGGGCATGGGTTCGAATCCCGGCTCCGCCAATTGTCAGCTGTGTGAGTTTGGGCAACTCACTTCACTTCTCTGTGCCCCAGTTCCCTCATCTGTACAATGGGGATGAAGACTGGGAGCCCCCTGTGGGACAACTGGATTGCCTTGTAACCTCCCCAGCGCTTAGAACAGTGCTTTGCACATAGTAAGCGCTTAATAAATGCCATTATTATTATTATTAGAACAGTGCTTTGCACATAGTAAGAGCTTAGCAAATGCCATCTTTACCGAGGTCAATGAAGTCTCTTCTTTTCTCTGTGCCTCAGTTCCCTCATCTGTAAAATGGGGACTAAGACGGCGAGCCCCACGGGGGACAGGGACCGTATCCAATCTGATTAACTTGCATTAAAGCAGAGAAGCAGCGTGGCTCAGTGGAAAGAGCCTGGGCTTTGGAGTCAGAGGTCATGGGTTCGAATCCCGGCTCCGCCAATTGTCAGCTGTGTGACTTTGGGCAAGTAACTTCACTTCTCTGTGCCCCAGTTCCCTCATCTGTACAATGGGGATGAAGACTGGGAGCCCCCTGTGGGACAACTGGATTGCCTTGTAACCTCCCCAGCGCTTAGAACAGTGCTTTGCACATAGTAAGCGCTTAATAAATGCCATTATTATTATTATTAGAACAGTGCTTTGCACATAGTAAGAGCTTAGCAAATGCCATCTTTACCGAGGTCAATGAAGTCTCTTCTTTTCTCTGTGCCTCAGTTCCCTCATCTGTAAAATGGGGACTGAGACTGCGAGCCCCACGGGGGACAGGGACCGTATCCAATCTGATTAACTTGCATTAAAGCAGAGAAGCAGCGTGGCTCAGTGGAAAGAGCCTGGGCTTTGGAGTCAAAGGTCATGGGTTCAAATCCTGGCTCCACCAACCGTCAGCTGTGTGATTTTGGGCAAGTCACTTCACTTCTCTGTGCCCCAGTTCCCTCATCTGTACAATGGGGATAAAGACTGGGAGCCCCCTGTGGGACAACTGGATTGCCTTGTAACCTCCCCAGCGCTTAGAACAGTGCTTTGCACATAGTAAGTGCTTAATAAATGCCATTATTATTATTATTATTATTATTAGAACAGTGCTTTGCACATAGTAAGAGCTTAGCAAATGCCATCTTTACCGAGGTCAATGAGCCGTCATCATCATCATCATCATCCATGGTATTTGACGAGCGGCCTGGCGTGGGGGCCGGAGCCCGGTCCTGGGGGCTCAGAAGGCCATGGGTTCTAATCCCGACTCTGCCCCTTCCCTGCTGTGTGACCTTGGGCAAGTCACTTTATGTCTCCGGGCCTCAGTCACCTCACCTTTAAAATGGGGATGGAGACTGGGAGCCCCACAGGACACAGGGACTGTTCCCCACCCCATTTGCTTGTATCTACCCCAGCGCTTAGTACAGTGCCTGGCCCGCAGGAAGCAGCGTGGCTCAGTGGAAAGAGCCCGGGTTTGGGAGTCGGCGGTCATGGGTTCGAATCCCGACTGCCACATGTCGGCTGTGTGACCCTGGGCAAGTCACTTAACTTCTCTGGGCCTCGGTGATCTCATCTGGAAAATGGGGATCGACTGTGAGCCCCCCGTGGGGCAACCTGATCACCTTGTATCCCCCCCGCCCCAGCGCTTAGAAGCAGCGTGGCTCAGTGGGAAAGAGCCTGGGCTTTGGAGTCAGAGGTCATGGGTTCAAATCCCGGCTCCACCACTTGTCAGCTGGGTGACTTTGGGCAAGTCACTTCACTTCTCTGGGCCTCAGTTCCCTCATCTGGAAAATGGGGATGAAGACTGTGAGCCCCACGTGGGACAACCTCATCACCTTGTATCCTCCCAGCGCTTAGAACAGTGCTTTGCACGTAGTAAGAGCTTAATAAATGCCATCATTATTATTATTATTAGAACAGTGCTTTGCACATAGTAAGTGCTTAATAAATCCCATCATTATTATTATTATTATTATTAGAACAGTGCTTTGCACGTAGTAAGCGCTTAATAAATGCCATCATTATTATTATTATTATTATTAGAACAGTGCTTTGCATGTAGTAAGCGCTTAACCAATGCCATTATGATTATTATCTTTATCGTTGTTATTATTCTGCATTCCCAGGCATCGCCGTGTGCATCGGGATGGCCAGCACTTTCGCCTACGCAAATTCCACGCTCCGCGAGCAGGTGTCCCTGAAGGTGAGTCCGGTCAAACCCCGCTGGGTCCCGGGAATTTCCCAAGGTCTCGGCCTGACCTTGACCCCAGGATGACCCAAGCCTCCTCCTCCCTGCCCTTCCCCTTTTGTACTTCCCAAGCGCTTAGTCCAGTGCTCTGCACGTAGTAAGCGCTCAATAAATACGATTGATTGATTGATTGATTGATTCCCCGCCTCTGCTTTTCTGGCCAGAGCGGCTGGACTCCCTTCTAGCCCTCCTTTTTAATCAATCAATCAATCAATTGTATTTATTGAGCGCTTACTGTGGGCAGAGCACTGGACTAAGCGCTTGGGAAGTCCAAGTTGGCAACATATAGAGACAGGCCCTACCCTACAGTGGGCTCACAGTCTAAAACGGGGAGACAGAGAATCAATCAATCAATCAATCGTATTTATCGAGCGCTTACTGTGCACAGAGCACTGGACTAAGCGCTTGGGAAGTCCAAGTTGGCAACATCTAGAGACAGGCCCTACCCTACAGTGGGCTCACAGTCTAAAAGGGGGAGACAGAGAATCAATTAATCAATCAATCAATCGTATTTATCGAGCGCTTACTGTGCGCAGAGCACTGGACTAAGCGCTTGGGAAGTCCAAGCTGGCAACATCTAGAGACAGGCCCTACCCAACAGTGGGCTCACAGTCTAAAAGGGGGAGACAGAGAACAAAACCAAACATACTAAATAAATATTAAATAAATAAAATAAATAGAATAGATATGTACAAGTGAAGTAAATAAATATATAAATATACATAAATATTCATTACGTGCTTACTACGTGCCAGCTGCTCTAATAATAATGTTGGTATTTGTTAAGCGTTTACTATATGCCAGGCACTTCTCTAAGCGCTGGGCTTGATTCAAGGTAATCAGGTTGTCCCCCGCGGGGCTCACAGTCTTCATCCCCATTTTCCAGATGAGGGAACTGAGGCGCAGAGAAGTGAAGTGACTTGCCTAAAGTCACACAGCTGACAAGTGTGACAAGTTGACAGAGAAGCAGCGTGGCTCAGTGGAAAGAGCCCGGGCTTGGGAGCCAGAGGTCATGGGTTCTAATCCCGGCTCTGCCACTTGTCAGCTGTGTGACTTTGGGCATGTCACTTCACTTCTCTGGGCCTCAGTTCCCTCGTCTGTAAAATGGGGATGAAGACTGTCAACCCCATTCATTCAATCGTATTTGAATTCTTCTAGACTGTGAGCCCGCTGTTGGGTGGGGACCGTCTCTATATGTTGCCAACTTGGACTTCCCAAGCGCCTAGTACAGTGCTCTGCACACAGTAAGCGCTCAATAAATACGATTGAATGAATGAGTGAATTAATATTTATTGAGCGCTTACTGTGTGCAGAGCACTGTACTAGACGCTTGGGAAGTACAAGTTGGCAACATATAGAGACGGTCCCTACCCACCAGCGGGCTCACGGGACAACCTGATTACCTTGTATCTACCCCAGTGCTTAGAACAGTGCTTGGCCTGCTTGGCCCCTCGTCCCCCTCTCTATCCCCCCCATCTTACCTCCTTCCCTTCCCCACAGCACCTGTATATATGGATATATGTTTGTACAGATTTATTACTCTATTTATTTTACTTGTACATATCTATTCTATTGATTTTATTTTGTTAGTATGTTTGGTTTTGTTCTCTGTCTCCCCCTTTTAGACTGGGAGCCCACTGTTGGGTAGGGATCGTCTCTATATGTTGCCAACTTGGACTTCCCAAGCGCTTAGTCCAGTGCTCTGCACACAGTAAGCGCTCAATAAATACGATTGATTGATTGGCACATATTAAGCGCTTAACAAATCAATCAATCAATCAATCATATTTATTGAGCGCTTACTATGTGCAGAGCACTGTACTAAGCGCTTGGGAAATACAAACTGGCAACATATAGAGACAGTCCCTACCCAACATTGGGCTCACAGTCTAAAAGGGGGAGACAGAGAACAAAACCAAACATACTAACAAAATAAAATAAATAGAAATGCCATCATCATTATTATTATTAAGTGGCGGAACCGGGATTAGAATCCATGACCTCGGACTCCCAAGCCCGGGCTCTTGCCACTGACCTGCGCTGCTTCTCAAGCGCCGGGGTGGAGAACAGCAAACCGGATTGCACACAATCCCGATTCCAGGCTCAATCCCCGTTTTCCAGATGAGGTCACCGAAGCCCAGAGAAGTGAAGTGACTGGCCCAAAGTCACCCAGCAGACTTGTGGCGGAGGCGGGATTAGAACCCATGACCTTTCTAGAACTTCCCTTAGAACTTCCTGCCTGGAATTTCAGTCACTGGTATTCATTGAGCGCTTACGGTGTACAGAGCACTGTACTGAGCGCCGGGGAGAGTATGCTACAACAGAGTTGGGAGAATTTATGGACCGTGTTTATCTTTCATGAGACTTTTGTCTTCTCAATACCCATGTGAGGAAAGGAGGGAGGGGAGTATGCTTCCTACTATGTGAAGCAGCATGGCTCAGTGGAAAGAGCCCGGGCTTGGGAGTCAGAGGTCTTGGGTTCAAATCCTGCCTCCGCCAATTGTCAGCTGTGTGACTTTGGGCAAGTCACTTCACTTCTCTGGGCCTCAGATATCTCATCTGTAAAATGGGGACTAAGACAGTGAGCCCCCCATGGGACAGCCTGATCACCCTGTAACCTCCCCAGTGCTTAGAACAGTGCTTTGCACATAGTAAGCGCTTAATAAATGCCATCATTATTTTTATTATTATCAATACCGGCTCCACCACTTGTCAGCTTTGTGACTTTGGGCAGGTCACCTTAACTTCTCTGAGCCTCAGTGACCTCATCTGTAAAATGGGGATGAAGACTGTGAGGCCCGTGTGGGACAACCTGATCACCTTGTATCCCCCCAGCGCTTAGAACAGTGCTTTGCACATAGTAAGCGCTTAATAATAATAATAATAATAATAATGGCATTTATTAAGCACTTAGAGAAGCAGCGTGGCTCAGTGGAAAGCGCCCAGGCTTTGGAGTCAGAGGTCATGGGTTCAAATCCCAGCTCCACCACTTAGCTGTGTGACTTTGGGCAAGTCACTTAACTTCTCTGGGCCTCAGTGACCTCATCTGGAAAATGGGGATTAAGACTGTGAGCCCCACATGGGACAACCTGATCACCTTGTATCCTCCCCAGTGCTTTGCACATAGTAAGCGCTTAACAAATGCCATTATTATTATTATTATTATTATTATTATTATTATTATTATGTGCAAATCACCGTTCTAAGCGCTGGGGAGGTTACAAGGCGATCAGGTTGTCCCACGGGGGGCTTCACAGTCTTAATCCCCATTTTACAGATGAGGTCACTGAGGCACAGAGAAGTGAAGTGACTTGCCCAAAGCCACACAGCTGACAATTGGTAACAAATGCCATCATTATCATTATTATTGTTATAACGAGATGGCGCGTGGCCTTCAGAGCTGCGCCTGGAGACGGTATTAATTGAGCGATTACTGAAACCACAGTCAGGTTTATTCTGCGAAAGTCATGACATCATCCCATTCCTGCCGGAATTCCCCTGGGAAGCCTGCCATCCCTTCGGGAAGAGAAGCAGCTCGGCCTCGTGGAAAGAGCCCGGGCCCGGGAGGGGGTCAGATGACCTGGGTTCGAATTCCCGCTCCGCTGCTTGTCTGCGATGTGACCTTGAACAAGTCACTTTTTCTGAGCCTCAGTTTCTTCCTCCGTAAAGTGGAAATTTTTAAATAGCATTTATTAAGCGCTTACTATGTGCAAAACACTGTTCTAAGCTCTGGGGAGGTTACACGGTGATCAGGTTGTCCCATGGGGGGCTCCCTGTCTTAATCCCCATTTTACAGATGAGGGAACTGAGGCGTAGAGAAGTGAAGCATATCTATTCTATTTATTTTATTTTGTTAGTATGTTTGGTTTTGTTCTCTGTGTCCCCATTCTAGACTGTGAGCCCACTGTTGGGTAGGGACTGTCTCTATGTGTTGCCAACTTGTACTTCCCAAGCGCTTAGTACAGTGCTCTGCACATAGTAAGCGCTCAATAAATACGATTGATTGATTGATTCCCAGACTGAGCCCCTTCCTTCCTGTCCCCCTCGTCCCCCTCTCCATCCCCCCTGTCTTACCTCCTTCCGTTCCCCACAGCACCTGTATATATATATATATATATACATATATATATATGTACATATTTATTACTCTATTTATTTATTTTACTTGTACATATCTATTCTATTTATTTTATTTTGTTAGTATGTTTGGTTTTGTTCTCTGTCTCCCCCTTTTAGACTGTGAGCCCACTGTTGGGTAGGGACTGTCTCTATATGTTGCCAACTTGTACTTCCCAAGCGCTTAGTACAGTGCTCTGCACACAGTAAGCGCTCAGTAAATACGATTGATTGATTGATTCCCAGACTGAGCCCCCTCCTTCCTGTCCCCCTCGTCCCCCCTCCATCCCCCCCGTCTTACCTCCTTCCCTTCCCCACAGCACCTGTATATATATATATATATATATATATATATATATATATATATATTTATTACTCTATTTATTTATTTTACTTGTACATATCTATTCTATTTATTTTATGTTGTTAGTATGTTTGGTTTTGTTGTCTGTCTCCCCCTTTTAGACTGTGAGCCCACTGTTGGGTAGGGACTGTCTCTATATGTTGCCAATTTGTACTTCCCAAGCGCTTAGTACAGTGCTCTGCACATAGTAAGCACTCAATAAATACAATTGATGATGATGATGATGATGATGAAGCGACCTGCCCAAAGTCACCCAGCTGACAAGTGGCGGAGCCGGGTTTTGAACCCATGACCTCCGACTCCAAAGCCCGGGCTCTTTCCACTGAGCCACGCTGCTTCTCCTGTTCTCCCCAGACTGTGTGTCTGATGAGGAATAGACACCATGTCCGACCTGATTATCTTGAATCAATCACGGCGCTTGGCACGTAGTAAGCGCATAATAAAAAAAATAATAGTAATAATGGTATTTGTTGAGCACTTACTATGTGCCAGACACAGTACTAAATGCCGGGGTAGATACAAGATAATTGGACAGAATCCCCATCCCACATGGGGTTCACAGTCTTAATCTCCATTTTACAGATGAGATAACTGAGGCCCAGAGAAGTGAGGTGACTGCTCTGCACACAGTAAGCACTCAATACGATTGATTGATTGATTGATTGATTGATTGATTGTCCAAGGTCACACAATAGACGCAGCAGGCTTGAGGTGAAGCTAGAGTTAGAACCCAGGTCTTCCGACTCGCAAGCCTGGGAGCTAGTGAAGCAGCGTGGCTCAGTGGAAAGCGCCTGGGTTTAGGAGTCAGAGGTCATGGGTTCAAATCCCGGCACCGCCACTTGTCAGCTGTGTGACTTTGGGCAAGTCACTTCACTTCTCTGGGCCTCAGTTCCCTCATCTGGAAAATGGGGATGAAGACTGGGAGCCCAGTGTGGGACCCTGATTACCTTGTATCTCCTCCTGCGCTTAGAACAGTGCATGGCACATAGTAAGCACTTAACAAATGCCATCATTATTATTATTATTATTATTATTACTATTATAGAAAGCGCTTAACAAGTACCATAATGAGTGAATTAATTAGGAATCAATCAATTGTATTTATTGAGCGCTTCCTTTGTGCAGAGCACTGTACTAAGCGCTTGGGAAGTACAAGTTGGCCACATACGGAGAAGCTTTGGAGTCAGAGGTCAGGGGTTCAAATCCCGGCTCTGCCACTTGTCAGCTGTGTGACTTCAGGCAAGTCACTTAACTTCTCTGTGCCTCAGTTCCCTCATCTGTAAAATGGGGATTAAGACTGTGAGCCCCCCGTGGGACAACCTGATCACCTTGTAACCTCCCCAGTGCTTAGAACAGTGCTTTGCACATAGTAAGCGCTTAATAAATGCCATTATTATTATTATATGAAGGAATCCCAGCTCTTCCAATTGTCAGTAGGAAGGCAGGGCCTTTCCAGAGTCATCGGATGCCGCTCCTCGATAGCTTAGAACAGTGCTTGGCACATAGTAAGCGCTTAATAAATGCTATTAAAAAAAAAAAACGGCTCATCATCCCCCCGCGCCTGGGGCGGCCGGTCGAGAGCGGAGGACACGGTCATTCATTCATTCATTCATTCAATCGTATTTATTGAGCGCTTACTGTGTGCAGAGCACTGTACTAAGCGCTTGGGAAGTCCAAGTTGGCAACATTTGAAGGAATCCCGGCTCTTCCAGTTGTCAATAGGAAGGCAGGGCCTTTCCAGAGTCATCGGGTGCCGCTCCTCAGTAGCTTAGAACAGTGCTTGGCACATAGTAAGCGCTTAATAAATGCTATTAAAAAAAAAAAAAACGGCTCATCATCCCCCCACGGCCAGGGCGTCCGGTCGAGAGCAGAGGACATGGTCATTTATTCATTCATTCATTCATTCAATTGTATTTATTGAGCGCTTACCGTGTGCAGAGCACTGTACTAAGCGCTTGGGAAGTCCAAGTTGGCAACATATAGAGACGGTCCCTACCCAACAACGGGCTCACGGCCTAGAAGGGGGAGACAGACAACAAAACAAAACATGTGGACAAGTGTCATGCTTATTGAGCACTTACTGTCTCTATATGTTGCCAACTTGGACTTCCCAAGCGCTTAGTACAGTGCTCTGCACACAGTAAGCGCTCAATAAATACGATTGATGATGATGATGATGATGATGTGCGGAGCGCTTGGGAGAGTCGGACGACAGCGAGGCGTCTCTTGGTCGCCGGCCGCTGCCCGGGTCGGGTTCGGACGCACTTTTAGACTGTGAGCCCACCGTTGGGTAGGGACCGTCTCTATATGTTGCCAACTTGGACTTCCCAAGCGCTTAGTCCAGTGCCCTGGACACAGTAAGCGCTCGATAAATACGATTGATTGATTCCTAATTAATTCACTCATTGCTTTCTACAACAGTAATACGATTGATCGATTGCTTTGCGGGGCAGGAGAAGAGGTCGGTGCTCGTCACCTTCTGGATCTTGGCCTTCCTGTCGGGAAACACCCTGTACGTTCTCTACACGTTCAGCTCCCAGCCGCTGTATAACAGGTGAGCCCGAGGCAGGGGACTGACGGGGTTGGAGGAGGGAATGGGACGGTGGGGGCTGGGGGAGGCGGATGGCGGGCAGGGAGGGCACCCCACACCCCCCGGGTAGCTTTTCCCACATGATAACCGTGGTATTTACTAAGCGCCAGGCACAGCAGGGAAATCAGAAGGTCATCAGTTAGACCGTGAGCCCACCGTTGGGTAGGGACCGTCTCTATATGTTGCCAATTTGTACTTCCCAGGCCCTTAGTACAATGCTCTGCACACAGTAAGCGCTCAATAAATACGATTGATGATGATTGATGATGATGTTGGGTAGGGATTGTCTCTATGTGTTGCCAATTTGTACTTCCCAAGCCCTTAGTACAATGCTCTGCACACAGTAAGCGCTCAATAAATACGATTGATGATGATTGATGATGATGTTGGGTAGGGACTGTCTCTAGGTGTTGCCAACTTGGACTTCCCAAGTGCTTAGTACAGTGCTCTGCACACAGTAAGCGCTCAATAAATACGATTGATGATGATTGATGATGATGTTGGGTAGGGACTGTCTCTAGGTGTTGCCAACTTGGACTTCCCAAGCGCTTAGTCCAGTGCTCTGCACCCAGTAAGCGCTCAATAAATGCGATTGATGATGATTGATGATGATGTTGGGTAGGGACTGTCTCTATGTGTTGCCAACTTGGACTTCCCAAGCACTGAGTGCAGTGCTCTGCACACAGTAAGCGCTCAATAAATACGATTGATGATGATTGATGATGATGATGGGTAGGGACTGTCTCTATGTGTTGCCAATTTGTACTTCCCAAGCGCTTAGTACAGTGCTCTGCACACAGGAAGCGCTCAATAAATACGATTGATGATGATTGATGATGATGTTGGGTAGGGACTGTCTCTATGTGTTGCCAACTTGGACTTCCCAAGCGCTGAGTACAGTGCTCTGCACACAGTAAGCGCTCAATAAATACGATTGATGATGATTGATGATGATGTTGGGTAGGGACTGTCTCTATGTGTTGCCAACTTGGACTTCCCAAGCGCTTAGTACAGTGCTGTGCACACAGTAAGCGCTCAATAAATACGATTGATGATGATTGATGATGATGTTGGGTAGGGACCGTCTCTATGTGTTGCCAATTTGTACTTCCCAAGCGCTTAGTACAGTGCTCTGCACACAGGAAGCGCTCAATAAATACGATTGATGATGATTGATGATGATGTTGGGTAGGGACTGTCTCGAGGTGTTGCCAACTTGGACTTCCCAAGCGCTGAGTGCAGTGCTCTGCACACAGTAAGCGCTCAATAAATGCGATTGATGATGATTGATGATGATGTTGGGTAGGGACTGTCTCTAGGTGTTGCCACCTTGGACTTCCCAAGCGCTTAGTACAGTGCTCTGCACACAGTAAGCGCTCAATAAATACGATTGATGATGATTGATGATGATGTTGGGTAGGGACTGTCTCTATATGTTGCCAATTTGTACTTCCCAAGCGCTGAGTACAGTGCTCTGCACACAGTAAGCGCTCAATAAATGCGATTGATGATGATTGATGATGATGTTGGGTAGGGACTGTCTCTATGTGTTGCCAACTTGGACTTCCCAAGCGCTTAGTCCAGTGCTCTGCACACAGTAAGCGCTCAATAAATGCGATTGATGATGATTGATGATGATGTTGGGTAGGGACTGTCTCTATATGTTGCCAATTTGGACTTCCCAAGCGCTTAGTACAGTGCTCTGCACACAGTAAGCGCTCAATAAATACGATTGATGATGATTGATGATGATGTTGGGTAGGGACTGTCTCTATGTGTTGCCAACTTGGACTTCCCAAGCGCTTAGTCCAGTGCTCTGCACACAGTAAGCGCTCAATAAATGCGATTGATGATGATTGATGATGGTGTTGGGTAGGGACTGTCTCTATGTGTTGCCAACTTGGACTTCCCAAGCGCTTAGTACAGTGCTCTGCACACAGGAAGCGCTCAATAAATACGATTGATAATGATTGATGATGATGTTGGGTAGGGACTGTCTCTATATGTTGCCAATTTGTACTTCCCAAGCGCTGAGTACAGTGCTCTGCACACAGTAAGCGCTCAATAAATACGATTGATGATGATTGATGATGATGTTGGGTAGGGACTGTCTCTATGTGTTGCCAACTTGGACTTCCCAAGCGCTTAGTACAGTGCTCTGCACACAGGAAGCGCTCAATAAATACGATTGATGATGATTGATGATGATGTTGGGTAGGGACTGTCTCTATATGTTGCCAATTTGTACTTCCCAAGCGCTGAGTACAGTGCTCTGCACACAGTAAGCGCTCAATAAATACAATTGATGATGATTGATGATGATGTTGGGTAGGGATTGTCTCTATATGTTGCCAATTTGTACTTCCCAAGCGCTTAGTACAGTGCTCTGCACACAGTAAGCGCTCAATAAATACGATTGATGATGATGATGGTCTAATTCCATCTGCCGGGTGACCGAGGGCCAGTCACTTGGCTTCTCTGGGCCTCAGGGACCTCATCTGGAAAATGGGGATGGAGGCGGTGAGCCCCACAGGGGACGGGGGGCTGTGTCCGACCCGATTTGCTTGTATTCATTCATTCAGACGTATTTATGGAGCGCTTACTGTGTGCAGAGCACTGGACTAAGCGCTTGGGAAGTACAAGTTGGCAACATATAGAGACGGTCCCTACCCGACAACGGGCTCACAGTCTAGAAGGGGGAGACAGACAACAAAATAAGTAGACAGGTGTCAATAATAATAATAATGGCGTTTATTAAGCACTTACTATGTGCAAAGCACTGTTCTAAGCGCTGGGGAGGTTACAAGGTGATCAGGTTGTCCCATGGGGGCTCACAGTCTTAATCCCCATTTTACAGATGAGGGAACTGAGGCACAGAGAAGTGAAGTGACTTGCCCAAAGTCACACAGCTGACAATTGGCGGAGCTGGGATTTGAACTCATGACCTCTGACGTCAAAGCCCAGGCTCTTTCCACTGAGCCACGCTGCTTCTCTACCGTCAGAATATGTTGCCAATTTGTACTGCCCAAGTGCTTAGTACAGTGCTCTGGACACAGTAAGTGCCCAATAAATACGATTGATCGAATGAATGAATGAATCAGAATAAATAGAATTATAGCTATATACGCATCGTTAATAAAATAGAGTTATAAATATGGACAAATCAATCAATCAGTCAATCGTATTTATTGAGCGCTTAATGTGTGCAGAGCACTGGACTAAGCGCTTGGGAAGTCCAAGTTGGCAACATATAGAGACGGACCCTACCCAACAGCAGGCTCACAGTCTAGAAGGGGGAGACAGACAACAAAATAAGTAGACAGGTGTCAATACCATCAGAATATGTTGCCAGTTTGTACTGCCCAAGCGCTTAGTACAGTGCTCTGGACACAGTAGGTGCCCAATAAATACGATTGATCGAATGAATGAATGAATCAGAATAAATAGAATTATAGCTATATATGCATCGTTAATAAAGTAGAGTTATAAATATGGACAAATCAATCAATCAATCGTATTTATTGAGCGCTTACTGTGTGCAGAGCACTGGACTAAGCGCTTGGGAAGTACAAGTTGGCAACATATGGAGACGGTCCCTACCCAACAACGGGCTCACAGTCTAGAAGGGGGAGACAGACAACAAAATAAGTAGACAGGTGTCAATACCATCAGAATATGTTGCCAGTTTGTACTGCCCAAGCGCTTAGTACAGTGCTCTGGACACAGTAAGTGCCCAATAAATACGATTGATCAAATGAATGAATGAATCAGAATAAATAGAATTATAGCTATATATGCATCATTAATAAAATAGAGTTATAAATACGGACAAATCAATCAATTAATCGTATTTATTGAGCGCTTACTGTGTGCAGAGCACTGGACTAAGCGCTTGGGAAGTCCAAGTTGGCAACATATAGAGATGGTCCCTACCCAACAATGGGCTCACAGTCTAGAAGGGGGAGACAGATAACAAAATAAGTAGAGAGGTGTCAATCAATACCATCAGAATATGTTGCCAATTTGTACTGCCCAAGCGCTTAGTACAGTGCTCTGGACACAGTAGGTGCCCAATAAATACGATTGATTGAATGAATGAATGAATCAGAATAAATAGAATTATAGCTATATATGCATCGTTAATAAAATAGTTATAAATATGGACAAATCAATCAATCAGTCAATCGTATTTATTGAGCGCTTACTGTGTGTAGAGCACCGGACTAAGAGCTTGGGAAGTACAAGTCGGCAACATATACAGACGGTCCCTACCCAACAACGGGCTCACAGTCTAGAAGGGGGAGACAGACAACAAAATAAGTAGACAGGTGTCAATACCATCAGAATATGTTGCCAACTTGTACTTCCCAAGCGCTTAGTACAGTGCTCTGGACACAATAAGTGCCCAATAAATACGATTGATCGAATGAATGAATGAATGAATCAGAATAAATAGAATTATAGCTATATATGCATCGTTAATAAAATAGAGTTATAAATATGGACAAATCAATCAATCAGTCAATCGTATTTATTGAGCGCTTACTGTGTGCAGAGCACTGGACTAAGCGCTTGGGAAGAACAACTTGGCAATGTATAGAGACGGTCCCTACCCAACAACGGGCTCACAGTCTAGAAGGGGGAGACAGACAACAAAATAAGTAGACAGGTGTCAATCAATACCATCAGAATATGTTGCCAATTTGTACTTCCCAAGCGCTTAGTACAGTGCTCTGGACACAGTAAGTGCCCAATAAATACGATTGATCGAATGAATGAATCAGAATAAATAGAATTATAGCTATATATGCATCGTTAATAAAATAGAGTTATAAATATGGACAAATCAATCAATCAGTCAGTCGTATTTATTGAGCGCTTACTGTGTGCAGAGCACTGGACTAAACGCTTGGGAAGTCCAGGTTGGCGACATATAGAGACGGTCCCTACCTAACAGTGGGCTCATAGTCTAGACGACAAATATACACAAGTGAGGTAGGGAGGGAGGGAGGGCGATGGGGAGGGGAGGAAGAGGAGAGGAAAAGGGGGTGCTCAGTCTGGGAAGGCTTCCTGGAGGAGGTGAGCTCTCAGTAGGGCTTGTGTCCACCCCAGCGCTTAGTACAGTGCCTTGCACATAGTAAGCGCTTAACCAGCATAGGAAGCATGGGGAAGCAGCATAGCTCAGGGGAAAGAGCCCGGGCTTTGGAGTCAGAGGTCATGGGTTCAAATCCTGGCTCTGCCACTTGTCAGCTGGGTGACTTTGGGCAAGTCACTTCACTTCTCTGGGCCTCAGTGACCTCATCTGTAAAATGAGGTTGAAGACTGTGAGCCCCACATGGGACAACCTGATCACCTTGTAACCTCCCCAGCGCTTAGAACAATGCTTTGCACATAGTAAGCGCTTAACAAATGCCATTAAAAAAAAAAACCAATACCATAATTACTATTATTATTGCCAATCGCTGAGGCGGATAAAAGCAAATTGAGTCGGACACAGTTTCTGTCAATCAATCAATCAATCGTATTTATTGAGCACTTACTGTGTGCAGAGCACTGTACTAAGCACTTGGGAAGTACAAGTTGGCAACATATAGAGACGGTCCCTACCCAACAGTGGGCTCACAGTCTAGAATTCTAGAAATACGATTCATTCAATTGTATTTATTGAGCGCTTTCTGTGTGCAGAGCTCTCGACTAAGTGCTTGGAAAGTGGTTATCTCATCTGTTAAATTACCTCAGTAATCTCTGGGTCTCAGTTACTTTATCTGTAAAATGGGATTAAGAGCGTGAGCCCCTTGTGGGACAGGGACTGTGTCCAGCCTGATTAACTTAATAGTAACAATGGTGGCATTTATTAAGCGCTTACCATGTGCAAAGCACGGTTCTAAGCACTGGGGAGGTTACAGGGTGATCAGGTTGTCCCACGGGGGGCTCATAGTCTTCATCCCCATTTTCCAGATGAGGTAACTGAGGCCCAGAGAAGTGAAGTGACTTGCCCAAAGTCACACAGCTGACAAGTGGCGGAGCCGGGATTTGAACCCATGACCTCTGACTCCAAAGCCCGGGCTCTTTCCACTGAGCCACGCTGCTTCTCTTGTTTCTACTCCACTGCTTCGACCTTTGCTTGGCATATAGTAAGCGTTTAACAAGTAACGTAATAATAATAATAGTGGTAATAAAAATCATCATCCCGGCTCCTCCACTTGTCTGCTGTGTGACCTCGGGCAAGTCACTTCACTTCTCTGGGCCTCAGTGACCTCATCTGTCCAATGGGGATGGAGACTGTGAGCCCTCCATCGGACAGGGACCGTTTCTGACTTCATCATCAATCGTATTTATTGAGTGCTTACTGTGTGCAGAGCACTGTACTAAGCGCTTGCACTGTACTAAGCGCTTGATTTGCTTGTGTCCATCCCAGTGCTTAGTACAGTGCCTGGCAAGTAGTGAGCGCTTAACAAATACTACAAAAAAAAAAGTGTCATGCTGCTTCTCCTTGGGGCATCCCACCGGTTAGAAAGCCTCGAGTTTACCCTAGGGTTGAAAAGGGGCCAGAGTCATTCAGTCAGTCGTATTTATTGAGCGCTTACTGGGTGCAGAGCACTGTACTATGTGCTTGGGAGAGTCCAATAGAACAGAAATGTTCCCTACCCACAGTGAGCTCATAGTCGAGTGGGGAGACAGATATGAGTAGAAATAAATAAAATGACGGATACGGACATGAGCAGTGTGGGGCTGGGAGGGGAGATGAATAAAGAGAAGCTTTGTGGCTCAGTGGAAAGAGCCTGGTTTTTGGAGTCAGAGGTGATGGGTTCGAATCCCGGCTCTTCCAATTGTCAGCCGTGTGACTTCGGGCAAGTCACTTCACTTCTCTGGGCCTTGGTTACCTCATCTGTAAAATGGGGGTTACGACTGTGAGCCCCCTGGGGGGACCACCTGATCACCTCGTAACCTCCCCAGCGCTTAGAACAGTGCTTTGCACATAGTAAGCGCTTAATAAATGCCATTATTATTATTATTATTATTAAAGGGAGCGAGTCAGGGCGACGCAGAAGGGAGGGGGAGAAAAGGAAAACGGGGGGCTTAGTCTGGGAAGGCCTCTTAGAGGAGGTGCCTCCCAGACTGCCTCCTTCCCCTCCCCGCAGCACCTGTATATATGTATATATGTTTGTACGGATTTACTACTCTATTTATTTATTTATTGTACTTGTCCATATTTATTCTATTTATTTTATTTTGTTAATATGTTTCGTTCTGTTGTCTGTCTCCCCCTTCTAGACTGTGAGCCCGCTGTTGGGTAGGGACCGTCTCTTTATGTTGCCAACTTGTTCTTCCCAAGCACTTAGTCCAGTGCTCGGCACACGGTAAGCGCTCAATAAATACGATTGAATGAATGAATGAATGAATGAATGAATCTCTCTCCCCGTCTCCCCGCAGCCTGGTCATCCTGAAGGCCAACCCGGAGAGCCCGGACTTCTTCGAGCTGCTGTGGATCTTGGGGATCGGCGATTTCATCCTCAAGTACATCACCATCGCGCTCAAATGCCTGGTGGTGGCTTTACCCAAGATCCTCCTAGCCGTCAAGTCCAAGGTAAAAGGCGGAAAACACGGCGGGATCGCGGCCCCGGGGACAGCTCTGGACAACCGTTCCGTGGGAAAACACAGCAGATCATTCATTCATTCATTCAGTCGTACTTATTGAGCGCTTACTGTGCGCAGAGCACTGGACTAAGCGCTTGGGAAGTCCAATTCGGCAACATATAGAGACGGTCCCTACCCAACAGCGGGCTCACAGTCTAGAAGACTGTGAAATCGTGTTGGGCCCAGTCCCTGTCCCACACGGGGAACACAGTCGCAATCCCCATTCTACCGATGAGATCACTGAGGTACAGAGAAGTGAAGTGACTTCTCCAAGGCCACACAGCAGACAATCAATCAATCAATCGTATTTATTGACCGCTTACTGTGTACAGAGCACTGTACTAAGCGCTTGGGAAGTACAAGTTGGGAAGTACAAGACAAGTGGAGGAGTGGGGATTAGAACCCATGATCTTCTGGTTCCCAGGCCCATGCTGTATCCACTGCGCCATGCTACATCTCTGATCCTCCTAATAGTAATAATGATGGCATTTATTAAGCGCTTACTGTGTGCAAAGCACCATTCAAAGCGCTGGGGAGGTTACAAGGTGATGAGGTTGTCCCACGGGTGGGGCTCACAGTCTTAATCCCCATTTTCCAGATGAGGGAACTGAGGCCCAGAGAAGTGAAGTGACTTGCCCAGAGTCACACAGCTAATGATTGGTGGAGCCGGGATTAGAACCCATGACCTCCGACTCCAAAGCCCGGGCCCTTTCCATCATCATCATCAATCGTATTTATTGAGCGCTTACTATGTGCAGAGCACTGTACTAAGCGCTTGGGAAGTACAAATCGGCAACATATAGAGACAGTCCCTACCCAACAGTGGGCTCACAGTCTTTCCACTGAGCCACACTGCTTCTCCTAGATCTCTCAGCTGCCTTTGACACCGTCGGCCACCCCCTTCTCCTGGGGGTCGTATTTTGTCGTATTTATTGAGTGCTTACTGAGTGCAGAACGCTCAGTTACAAGAGTAAGGAGACGTTCCCTGCCCACAACGAGCTGATAGTCTCGAGAAGCGCCGGGGGGGACCAGAAGTCGGATGAGGGCCATGTGGGGGACGCGGGAAGCTCTCATCCATGTCCCGCCTCTGGCCTGGAACGCCCTCCCTCCTTCAATCTGACAGATATCCTCCCTCTTCAAGCGTGGCTCAGTGGAGACCAATCAATCAATCAATCGTATTTACTGAGCGCTTACTGTGTGCAGAGTACTTTACTAAGCGCTTGGGAAGTACAAGTTGGCAACCTATAGAGACAGTTCCTACCCAACAGTAGGCTCACAGTCTAAAAGGGGGAGACAGAGAACAAAGCCAAACATACTAACAAAATAAAATCAATAGAATGGATATTGACAAGTAAAATAAATAAATAAATAGAGTAATAAATATGTACAGACATATATGCATATATACAGGTGCTGTGGGGAAGGGAAGGAGGTAAGATGCGGGGGATGGAGAGGGGGACGAGGGGGAGAGGAAGGAAGGGGCTCAGTCTGGGAAGGCCTCCTGGAGGAGGTGAGCTCTCAGTAGGGCCTCAGGCTTGGGAGTCAGAAGGCATGGGTTCGAATCCCAGCTCCGACACTTGTCAGCTGTGTGAGCTTGGGCAAGCCACTTCACTTCTCTGTGCCTCAGTGACCTCATCTGTAAAATGGGGATTAAGACTGTGAGCCCCACGTGGGACAACCTGATCACCCTGTATCCTCCCCAGCGCTTAGAACAGTGCTTTGCACATAATAAGCGCTTAACAAATGCCAATTATATATGTATATATATATATATATATATATATTTCACTTCTCCGTGCCTCAGTGACCTCATCTGTAAAAGGGGGGGTGAAGACTGTGAGCCCCACAGGGGATAATCTGATCACCTTGTATCCCCCCATCGCTTAGAACAGTGCTTCACACATAGTGAACACTTAACAAATACTGCCATTATTATTATTATTATTACTGGTGATGATGGTATTTGTTAAGTCCTTACTATGTGCCAAGCACTGAGCGCTGGGGTGGAAACAACGTAATCAGGTTGCCCCACGTGGGGCTCACAGTCTTCACCCCCATTTCACAGGTGAGCAAACTGAGGCACGGAGAAGTGAAGTGGCTTGCCCAAAGTCACACAGCTGATAAGTGGCGGAGCCGGGATTAGAACCCACGACCTCTGGCTCCCAAGCCGGGGCTTATTGAAGGCACCTCAGCTGTCGGGGCTGAGGGAGGTGTGAATAAAGGGAGCCCACTGTTGGGTAGCGACTGTCTCTATATGTTGCCAATTTGTACTTCCCAAGCGCTTAGTACAGTGCTCTGCACACAGTAAGCGCTCAATAAATACGATTGATGATGATTAAGGGAGCAAATCAGGGCGATGCAGAAGGGAGTGGGAAAAGAGGAAAGGAGGGCTTAATCTGGGAAGGCCCCTTGAAAGAGTTGGGCTTTCAGCAAGGCTTTGAAGCAGGGGAGAGTCATTGTCCATCGGATAGTGCTTAGAACAGTGCTTGGCACATAGTAAGCGCTTAACAAATACCCTCATTATTATTATATGAGGAAGGAGGGCATTCCGGGCCAGAGGCAGACGAGTTCTAGGTACTTTAAGTAGGTATTCGTTCATTCATTCAATCGTATTTATTGAGCGCTTACTGTGTGCAGAGCACTGTACTGAGCGCTTGGGTAGTACAAGTCGGCAACATATAGAGACAGTCCCTACCCAACAACGGGCTCACAGTCTGGATCCCTGCCTTCAAAGGAGTTATAATAATAATAATTATGGTATTTGTTAAGCGCTTAGTGTGTGCAACGCACTGTTCTAAGCGCTGGGGAGGTTACAAGGTGATCAGGTTGCCCCCCGGGGGGGCTCACAGTTTGAATCCCCATTTTACAGTTGGGGTAACTGAGGCCCAGAGAAGTGAAGTGACTTGCCCAAAGTCACACAGCTGACAGTTGGCGGAGCCGGGATTTGAACCCATGACCTCTGACTCCAAAGCCCGGGCTCTTTCCACTGAGCCACGCTGCTTCAGTGTTGTGGGAGAGACCAACGTTGAAAGAAATCCATCAGACTGCAAACTTGTTGTGGGCAGGGAACGTATCTACCAACTCTGGTATAAGCGCTTAGTACAGTGCTCTGCACACAGTAAGCGCTCAATAAATATGATTGATTGATTGATTGATTGCTATATTGTACTTGCGCTTAGTATAGTCCTCCGCACACAGTAAGCACTCAGTAAATACCGTTGATTGATCGGTGGATAAATTACAGATAGTGGGTGGCAACCTAGGGTGAAAGTCCTGAGCGTCAGAAGGTCATGTGTTCTAATCCCGGCTCTGCCCTGTGTCTGCTGGGTGACCTTGGGCAAGTCACTTCACTTCTCTGGGCCTCAGTGACCTCGTCTGTAAAATGGGGATGGAGACTGTGAGCCCCAGTGGGGGACAGGTGACTGTGGCCAACTCGATTTGCTTGTACCCCAGCACTTAGTACAGCGCTAAGTACGTAGAAAGCGCTTAACAAATACCACAATTATTATTACTATTTCCCAGATTCCCCTGACTCCCAGCTCATGCTCTTCCCTATTTAGTGCTCCGCGGGGAGAATAGCAAAGTGCTTATTTGATCGCTCCTTGATAAGCAACCCCAGCCCAGGGCCCACCCCCACCCCACTGAAGCAGGTGGTTGGGAGTCAGAGGTTGTGGGTTCTAATCCCGGCTCCACCACTTAATAATAATAATGATGGCATTTATTAAGCGCTTACTATGAGCAAAGCACTGTTCTAATCGCCGGGGAGGTTGCAAGGTGATCAGGTTGTCCCATGTGGGGCTCCCAGTCTTCACCCCCATTTTACAGATGAGGGAACTGAGGCCCAGAGAAGTGAAGTGACTGGCCCAAAGTCACCCAGCTGACAAGTGGTGGAGCCGGGATTTGAACCCATGACCTCTGACTCCAAAGTCCGGGCTCTTTCCACTGAGCCACGCTGCTCCTTGTCAGCTGTGTGACTTTGGGCAAGTCACTTCACTTCTCTGGGCCTCAGTTCCCTCATCTGTAAAATGGGGGCTGAGACTGGGAGCCCCATGTGGGGCAGGGACTTCGTCCAACCCGCTTAGCTTATATCACAGTAAGCACTCAATGAATGAATGAATGAATGAATGAATGAATTTTTCCCCAGCGCTTAGTACAGTGCCTGGCAGCATAACTTAGTTGAGAAGCAGCATATCTTAATGGATCGAACACAGGCTTGGGAATCAGAACGACCTGGGTTCTAATCCCGGTTCTGCCACTTGTCAGCCGTGTGACCTTGGGCAAGTCACTTCACTTCTTTGGGCCCTCAGTGACCTCATCTATAAAATGGGGATTAAGACTATGAGCCCCACATGGGACAGGGACTGCATCCAACCTGATTACCTTATATCTCCCCCATTGCTTAGAACAATTTCTGGCGCATAGTAAGCGCTTAACAAGTAACGAGAAGCAGCGTGGCTCAGTGGAAAGAGCCCGGGCTTTGGAGTCAGAGGTCATGGGTTCAACTGCCGGCTCCTCCGATTGTCAGCTGTGTGACCTTGGGCAAGTCACTTCACTTCTCTGGGCCTCAGTTCCCTCATCTGGAAAATGAGGATTAAGACTGTGAGCCCCCCGTGGGACAACCCGATCACCTTGTAACCTCCCCAGCGCTTAGAACAGTGCTTTGCACATAGTAAGTGCTTAATAAATGCCATTAAAAAAGTACCATAATGAATATTATTATTATTACATAGCAAGCATTACCAAATACCGCAATTATTAGGGAAACAGTAGCTGAGTCCCACCCCCCCGGGGGGACTGTATGGGAGGTTTAAGACCATTGGTCACATGACCTCCCCCACAAGGATTAAATCCTCCCACCCAGGACTTAAGTCGATGGAAATAGTAATAATAATAATTGTGGTATTTCATTCAATCATCTTTACTGAGCGCTTACCGTGTGCAGAGCACTGTACTAAGCGCTTGGAAAGTACAATTCGGCAACAGATAGAGACAATCCCTACCCAACAACGGGCTCACTGTCTAGAAGGTATTTGCCAAGTGTTTAATAATGATAATAATAATAATAGCATTTATTAAGCGCTTACTATGTGCAAAGCACTGTTCTAAGCACTGGGGAGGTTACAAGGTGATCAGGTTGTCCCACGTGGGGCTCACAATCATAATCCCCATTTTACAGATGAGGGAACTGAGGCCCAGAGAAGTGAAGTGACTTGCCCAAAGTCACACAGCTGACAAGTGGCGGAGCCGGGATTTGAACCCATGACCTCTGACTCCAAAGCCCGGGCCCTTTGCACTGAGCCACGCTGCTTCTCTGTGCTTCTCTGCTACTATGTGGTGGGCAGTGTACTAAGCGTTGGGGTGGAAGCAGCATTGCTTAGTGGCAAGAGCACGGACTTGGGATTCAGTGGTCATGGGTTCTAATCCTGCCTCCGCCACTAACCAGCTATGTGACTTTGGGTGAGTCACTTGACTTCTCTGGGCCTCAGTTCCTTCATCTGTAAAATGGGGATGAAGACTGTAAGCCCCACGTGGGACAACCTCATTACCTTGTATCTACCCCAGCGCTTAGAACAGTGCTCGACACATAGTAAGCACTCAACAAATGCCATCATGATCATTATTGTTACAAGCAAATCAGATTGGACACAGTCCCTGTCCTGCATGGGGCTCGGAAACCAGGTCAGGGGAAGCTTCCGGACACTTTCCCCAAATCCCGACAGTTCCAAGGTGGGAAATTGGACGCCCCTAATCCCGTCCCGGAGGGAGAAGGAAGGGACCGGGCGGGCCGGCCGCGACAGTTATTAATGGCGTTCAATCAATCTCTTTTTGGGTGATGATTATTTTATTCCGCGAGATTGATGCGTTGGGTCAGAGCCCGATCCAGCCCGGGAAGGTGATGCGAACCGTCTTCCCAAGATAAATTGCCGGCTTGGACGAGGTCCCTCGCCTTTCCCGCCCGCCGAGGGTCTTCCCGCTCCCTCATCAATCCTTGTCTGGGGAGAAGAAAGAGTCGGACCCTCGACGCGTGGCTTCGGAGGGAGGTGGGATAACAGCACATCTGTCAACGGCCCCCTAATAGTTCTCCGCACAGATGCTTCATTATCCATCCCCAGATCCCCGCTCCATTTTCATCTTCATCCTCCGGCAAACGCTCTGGGGATCTGGCCGGGATCAAGATCCCCGCCGTCGCGAGGCGGGGCCCGATGCTCTGAAGTGCTGTGGAATCTCTTCATTCTCTTGCTTTAATAATCATAACCAGTAATTAGTGGTACTGGTTAAGCGCTTACTACATGCTGGGCAGTGGCGGCGTGGAAAAGCGTCAAAGGCTTCAGTACAGCGCTCTTTACCCATGAGACTGAATGGCCTTTGAGAGCAGGGATTGGGACTACTAACTCTGCTTTACACTCCGAAGTGCTCAGTACAGCACTCTGCACTTCAGTACAGTGCTCTTCACCCATGAGACTGAATGGCCTTTGAGAGCAGGGACTGGGGCTACTAACTCTGCTTTACACTCCGAAGTGCTCAGTACAGCGCTCTGCACTCTGTAGGCTGTAAGCTCCTTGAAGGCAGGGATCGTGGATTCCAATAATAATAATAATTGTGGTATTTGTTACGCGCTTACTACGTGCCGGGCACCGTTCTAAGCGCTGGGGTGGATACAAGCAAATCATATTGGACACAGTCCCTGTCATCATCATCAATCGTATTTATTGAGTGCTTACTGTGTGCAGAGCACTGGACTAAGCGCTTGGGAAGTACAAGTTGGCAACATATAGAGACCGTCCCTACCCAACTGTGGGCTCACAGTCTAAAAGGGGGAGACAGAGAACAAAACCAAACATACTAACAAAATCAAATAAATAGAATAGATATGTACAAGTAAAATAAATAAATAAATGTCCCACGTG
Source organism: Tachyglossus aculeatus (assembly GCF_015852505.1). Classification (NCBI taxonomy): domain Eukaryota; kingdom Metazoa; phylum Chordata; class Mammalia; order Monotremata; family Tachyglossidae; genus Tachyglossus; species Tachyglossus aculeatus. The sequence continues at coordinate 42,146,851 of NC_052086.1, read as the reverse complement.
GGGCTCACAGTCTCCATCCCCATTTTCCAGATGAGATAACTGAGGCCCAGAGAAGTGAAGTGACTTGCCCAAGGTCACACAGCAGACGAATGGTGGAGCCAGGATTGGAACCCATGACCTTCCGACTCCCAGTCCCGTGCCCTATCCAGTACGCCATGCTGCTTCTCAACTACAAATTATTGTACTCTCCCAATAATAATAATAATGATAATAATGGCATTTGTTAAGCGCTTACTATGTACAAAGCACTGTTCTAAGCTCTGGGGAGGTTACAAGGCTGTGAGCCCCTTGTTGGGTAGGGACCGTCTCCATATGTTGCCAACTTGTACTTCCCAAGCGCTTAGTACAGTGCTCTGCACACAGTAAGCACTCAATAAATGCGATTGAATGAATGAATGAGTCACTTGGGGCTCACAGTTTCAATCCCCATTTTACAGATGAGAGAATTGAGGCCCAGAGAAGTGAAGTGACTTGCCCAAAGTCACACAGCGGGCGAGCGGCGGAGCCAGGATTTGAACCCGTGACCTCTGACTCCCAAGCCTGGGCTCTTTCCACTGAGCCACGCTTCTCGAGCGCTTAGTACAGGTCTGTGAACAATAAGCGCTCAATTGATAATGTTGACGGATAGAAATCAGAGCCGGGGGCTTTCTCCTAAGGGATTTGGTGGGGCAGAAAGTAGCAGATTTTGGCGGAGGACAGAGTGTGACCCCTCAGGCTTGTTACCCTGATAGCCGGGGGGCTACTGGGCTGTACCATCTTCTCCCCACTTCTAGATTGTGAGCCCGCTGTCGGGTAGGGACCGTCTCTAGATGTTGCCAACTTGGACTTCCCAAGTGCTTAGTATAGCGCTCTGCACACAGTAAGCGCTCAATAAATACGATTGAATGAATGAATCTTCCCAGCGTGTGGGGGGTGGAAGCCAAAATCTTGCCCTTGACCCTCCATTTTCTCAAGACAAGAGGGGGGTCTCCTTCCTTCCCCCCCGCCCCCCAGCAGCTCCTACATCCATCCTGATTGCCTTCCAGTTCTGTTCTCCACCTGATCTCCTGATCTCTGATCTCCCATCCCCTTGTCTCACCCCACTTCAGTCTATATTTCACGCCGCTGCCCAGATCATCGTTGTGCAGAAACGCTCTGGTCATGTCACTCCCCTCCTCAAAAATCTCCAGTGGCTGCCTGTCAACCTACGCATCAAGCAAAAACTCCTCACCCTGGGCTTCCAGGCTGTCCATCCCCTCGCCCGCTCCTCCCTCACCTTCCTTCTGTCCTTCTCCAGCCCAGCCCGCATCCTCCGCTCCTCTTCCGCCACTCACCTCCTCACTGGGCCTCATTCTCGCCAATTTGTACTTCCCAAGCGCTTAGTACACTGCTCTGCACACAGTAAGCGCTCAATAAATATGATTGATGATGATGATGGGCCTCATTCTTGCCCGTCCTGCCGTCGACCCCCGGCCCACGTCCTCCCCCTTCCCAGGGAATGCCCTCCCTCCACACATCCACCAAGCTCGCTCTCTTCCTCCCTTCAAAGCCCTACTGAGAGCTCACCTCCTCCAGGAGGCCTTCCCACACTGAGCCCCCTTTTCCCTCTCCTCCTCCCCATCCCCCACACCCTACCTCCTTCCCCTCCCCACAGCACCTGTATATATATTTGCACGGATTTATCACTCTATTTATTTTACTTGTACATATTTACTATTCAACTTAGGCTGTTAATGATGTGCATTTAGCTTTAATTCTATTTGTTCTGACGACTTGACACCTGTCCACATGTTTTGTTTTGTTGTCTGTCTCCCCCTTCTAGACTGTGAGCCCATTGTTGGGTAGGGACCGTCTCTAGATGTTGCCGACTTGTACTTCCCAAGCGCTTAGTACACTGCTCTGCACACAGTAAGCGCTCAGTAAATACGATTGATGGAATGAATGAATGAATCCCGGACCCTCCATCAGTCGATCAGTCGACGGTATTTTGGGAGCGCTTACTGTGTGCAGAGCACTGTACTAAGCACTTGGGAAAGTGGCACGCAACATAGTTGGGAGACTAATTCCTTACCCACAACAATAATAATAATAATAATAATGGCATTTATTAAGCACTTACTATGTGCAAAGCACTGTTCTAAGTGCTGGGGAGGTTACAAGGTGATCAGGTTGTCCCACGAGGGGCTCACAGTCTTAATCCCCATTTTACAGATGAGGTAACTGAGGCCCAGAGAAGTGAAGTGACTTGCCCAAAGTCACCCAGCTGACAATTGGCGGAGCCGGGATTTGAACCCATGACCTTTGACTCCAGAGCCCGGGCTCTTTCCACTGAGCCACGCTGCTTCTCCAAGGAGCTCTTGGTCCAGAGGGGGGGACAGATACTGAAATAAATTAGCAATAGGGACCTAAATGATGTGGGGCTGAGGATGAGGTGAATAAAGGGAGCAAATCCAAGCGCAAGGGGGATGGAGAAGGGAGAAAAGTAAATGGGAGCTTAGTCAGGGAAGACCTCGGGGTGGAGATGGGATTTTAATAAGGCTTTATTCACTCCTGGGTTTTATTCATTCATTCAGTCGTATTTATTGAGCGCTTACTGTCTGCAAAGCACTGAACTAAGCACTTGGGATTGTACAGTAGAACAACAGGCACATTCCTGCCCACAGCGAACTCACAGTATAAAGGGGCAGACAGTAATGTAAATAAATAGGTAAATAAATAAATGACAGATATATAATATGTGCCAAAGGGATGAGAGGGAGGATGAATGAAGGAGCAAGTCAGAGCGGGGCAGAAGGGAGTGGGCGAAGAGAGGAGGGCGCAGTCAGGGGAGGCTTCTTGGAGGAGATGGGTCATCAATAAGGTTTGGAAGGGGGAGAGAACAGTTATCTGCCTGATAGACTGAGCCCCTTCCTTCCTCTCCCCCTCTTCCCCCTCTCCATCCCCCCATCTTACCTCCTTCCCTTCCCCACAGCACCTGTATATATGGATATATGTTTGTACATATTTATTGCTCTATTAATTAATTTATTTATTTTACTTGTACATATCTATTCTATTTATTTTATTTTGTTAGTATGTTTGGTTTTGTTCTCTGTCTCCCCCTTTTAGACTGTGAGCCCGCTGTTGGGTGGGGACTGTCTCTATATGTTGCCAATTTGTACGTCCCAAGCGCTTAGTACAGTGCTCTGCACACAGTAAGCGCTCAATAAATACGATTGATGATGATGATGATGATTCATTCAGTTGTATTTATTGAGCACTTACTGTGTGCAGAGCACTGTACTAAGCGCTTGGGAAGTACAAGTTGGCAACATCTAGAGACGGTCCCTGCCCAACGACGGGCTCACGGTCTAGAAGGGGGAGACAGACAACAAAACAAAACATGCGGATTGTAATAATAGCGATGGTATTTGTTAAGCGCTTACTATGTGCCAAGCACTGTTCTAAGCGCTGGTTATGAGGAGGGAGGGCGTTCCAAGCCGGAGGTGGGATGTGAGCGAGAGGTCAACGGCGAGATAGGCGAGATGGAGGGACAGTGGGTAGGTTACCATCAGAGGAGTGACGTGTGCGGGCGGGATTGCAGTGAGGTGAGGTCGGAGGGGGCGAGGGGATGGACGGCTTGAAAGCCAGTGGTGAGGAAACTGTTTGGGGTTGGTAGGAGAAAGGAGGGAGGCCCAGGAAAAATTGCATTTTTTCCCCAGGGGTTTCTAGGCCCCAAAGACCTCCCCAAATTCAGGGGGCCTCTGAGAAATGAATGCGCCTCTCAACGGCCGCTGACGAGTGCCCGATGGATTTTCGAATCAATCAATCAATCGTATTTATTGAGCGCTTCCTGTGTGCAGAGCACTGGACTAAGCACTTGGGAAGTACAAGTTGGCAACCTATAGAGACAGTCCCTACCCAACAGTGGGCTCACAGTCTAAAAGGGGGAGACAGAGAACAAAACCAAACATACTAACAAAATAAGATAAAATAGATATGTACAAGTAAAATAAATAGAGTGATAAATCTGTACAAACATATATACATATATACAGGTGCTGTGGGGAAGGGAAGGAGGTAAGATGGGGGGACGGAGAGGGGGACGAGGGAGAGAGGAAGGAAGGGGCTCAGTGTGGGAAGGCCTCCTGGAGGAGGTGAGCTCTCAGCAGGGCCTTGAAGGGAGGAAGAGAGCGAGCTTGGCGGAGGGGCAGAGGGATTGGGGGCATTCCAGGCCCGGGGGAGGACGTGGGCCGGGGGTCGATGGCGGGACAGGCGAGAACGAGGCACGGTGATTAGAAGATTTCGAAGATTAGAAAGATCAGAACTACGGAGATGGGGTCATCCACTTGGATTTTTTTTTTTTATTTCAGGGAAAACTGGGTTTCCTTTCAAAAATCTCAGATTTACTTTAACCTTAATAATAATAATAATGACATTTATTAAGCGCTTACTATGTGCAAAGCACGGTTCTAAGTGCTGGGGAGGTAACAAGGTGATCAGGTTGTCCCACGGGGGGCTCACAGTCTTCATCCCCATTTTCCAGATGAGGGAACTGAGGCACAGAGAAGTTAAGAGACTTGCCCACAGTCACACAGCTGACAAGTGGCGGAGCTGGGATTTGAACCCATGACCTCTGACTCCCAAGCCCGGGCTCTTTCCATTGAGCCACACAGCCTTTCATTTGTGTCCCCAACAATGTCCGCATGACTGATCGATTGACAGCGGTCGGATTGATCCCTGCCCTCAGTAAGCTTGCAGTCTAGCTCGAGGAATTACAGGCGTGGGAAAACGATGGAGTGGAAAGATACGTGCTTGAGTGCTGTTGGCATGGTGACAGGGGAGTATTTAATCCATCAGTCAAATTTATTGAGCATTTACATATGTATAAATGCTGTATTTATATGTATAAATGTATATATATGTGTAATATGTAACCTCCCCAGCGCTTAGAACAGTGCTTTGCACATAGTAAGCACTTAATAAATGCCATTATTATTATTATTATATGTATAAATCCTGTATATATGTATATATGTTTGTACATATTTATTACTCTATTTATTTATTTATTTATTTGTTTGTGTTTGTGCATATTTATTACTCTATTTATTTATTTATTTTACTTGTACATATCTATTGTATTTATTTTATTTTGTTAATATGTTTGGTTTTGTTCTCTGTCTCCCCCTTCTAGACTGTGAGCCCACTGTTGGGTAGGGACCGTCTCTAGATGTTGCCAACTTGTACTTCCCAAGCGCTTAGTACAGTGCTCTGCACACAGTAAGTGCTCAATAAATACAATTGATTGATTGATTCACTACATACAGAGCACTGTACAGAGTGTTTGGGAGAGTAGAATTAGCAGACACATTCCCAGTTTAGGTGACGGGGGAGTGCCAAAGTGGTCCTAAGAGGGGAAGTAGAGCCGGGGGAGGTGAGAGATTAATTAGGGAAGGCTCCCTGGAGGAGGTGTGGAGATGTGTCTTTGAAGATGGGGAGAGCAGCATTCGTTGGTTCATTCAGGTCATTCAGTCGCATTTACTGAGCGCGTTCCGTGTACAGAGCACTGTAAGCACTCGAGAGAGTCCAGTATAACAGTAAGCAGATACATTCCCTGCCCACAACGAGCTTACGGTCTAGAGGGGCGAGACGGACATCGATAGAAAGAAAGAAATTTTGGATCTGGACCTAAGTGGTGTGGGGCTGGGAGTGGGGGAAGAGCAAAGGGAGCAAGTGAGAGCGACACAAAACCGAGTGGGAGATGAGGAAAAGTGGAAAAGAGGGAGATGAGGAAAAAGAGCTCACCTCCTCCAGGAGGCCTTCCCAGACTGAGCCCCCTTCCTTCCTCTCCCCCTCGTCCCCCACTCCATCCCCCCCATCTTACCTCCTTCCCTTCCCCACAGCACCTGTATATATGTATATATGTTTGTACATATTTATTACTCTATTTATTTATTTATTTTACTTGTACATATCTATTCTATTTATTTTATTTTGTTAGTATGTTTGGCTTTGTTCTCTGTCTTCCCCTTTTAGACCGTGAGCCCACTATTGGGTAGGGACTGTCTCTATACGTTGCCAAATTGTACTTCCCAAGCGCTTAGTACAGTGCTCTGCACACAGTAAGCGCTCAATAAATACGATTGATGATGATGATGATGAAGTGGGGCTTAGTCAGGGAAGGCTTCTTGGAGGAGGTGGGACTTGAATAAGGCTTTGAAGCGGCGGGGAGAGTCGTCTGTCGGATACGAGGAGGGAAGGCGTTTCATGCCAATTTGAACAGTCAGTCAGTCGTATTTATTGAGTGCTTACTGTGTGCAGAGCACTGTACTATACATTTTGGAGTGATGATGATGATGACGGTATTTGTTAAGCGCTTACTATGTGCCAAGCACTGTTCTAAGCACTGGGGAGGCTACAAGGGGATCAGGTTGCCCCACGGGGGGCTCACAGTCTTCATCCCCATTTTCCAGAGTGGACAGTAGAAAGTTGACACCCGTCTACATGTTTTGTTTTTTTGTCTGTCTCCCCCTTCGAGACTGTGAGCCCGTTGTCGGGTAGGGACCGTCTCTAGATTTTGCCGACTTGTACCTTCCAAGCGCTTAGTACAGTGCCCTGCACACAGTAAGCACTCAATAAATACGATTGACTGAATGAATGAACAATAGAACAGACACATTACCTGCCCATTACGAGCTTCCAGTCTAGAGAAGCAGCGTGGCTCAGTGGAAAGAGCATGGGCTTTGGAGTCAGAGGTGATCATGGGTTCAAATTCTGGCTCCGCCAATGGTCAGCTGTGTGACTTTGGGCAAGTCACTTCTTTGGGCCTCAGTTACCTCATCTGTAAAGTGGGGATCAAGATTGTGAGTCCCACGTGGGACAACCAGATCACCTTATATCCCCCCAGCACTTAGAACGGTGCTTTGTACATAGTACGCTTAATGAATACCATTATTATTATTATTAGAGAGATGAAGAGATAAATCAATCAATCAATCAATTGTATTTATTGAGCACTTACTGTGTGCAGAGCACTGTACTAAGCGCTTGGGAAGTACAAGTTGGCAACATATAGAGACGGTCCCTACCCAACAGTGGGCTCACAAGGGGGAGGGAGTTTCAGGAAGCAAGACAGACTTTAGCCAGGGCCCAGTGGCAAGAGGGAGGAGGAGAATGAGGCATAGTGGAGTAGGTTGGCATGAATAATAATAATTATAATAATAATGATGGCATTTGTTAAACGCTTACTCTCTGCCAAGCACTGTTCTAAGCGCTAGGGTAGATACAAGGTCATCAGGTTGTCCCACTTGGGGCTCACAGTCTTAATCCCCATTTGACAGATGAGGTCACTGAGGCACAGAGAAGTGAAGTGACTGGCCCAAAGTCACACAGCTAAGTGGCGGGGCCGGGATTAGAACCCACGCCCTCTGACTCCCAAGCCCAGGCTCTTTTCACTAAGCCACGTGACTTCTGAAGGAATGAAAGTCGCCCGCTGAAGCGAGGAGCGAGGGAGAGGAGCGAGGGAATCGTACTTCCCAAGCGCTTAGTCCAGTGCTCTGCACACAGTAAGCGCTCAATAAATACGATTGAATGAATAATAATAATTGTGGTATAATAATGTATATAATGTATAATGTGAGCATGCGATATAATAAGATATAAGGTAGAATGTGGCATAATAATAATAATTGAGGTGTTTGTTAAATGCTTACTGTGTGCCAGTCAACAGGTCGTGGCTTCTAATCCCAGTTCCGCCACTTGTTTTCTGTGTGACCTTGGGCAACAGCGTGGCTCAGTGGAAAGAGCCCGGGCTTTGGAGTCAGAGGTCATGGGTTCAAATCCTGACCCCGCCAGTTGTCAGCTGTGTGACTTTGGGCAAGTCACTTTACTTCTCTGGGCCTCAGTGACCTCATCTGTAAAATGGGGATGAAGACTGTGAGCCCCCCGTGGGACAACCTGATCACCTTGTAACCTCCCCAGTGCTTAGAACAGTGCTTTCATATAGTAAGCGCTTAATAAACGCCACCATTATTGTTATTATTATTATTGAGTCACTTCTCTGGGCCTTAGTTTCCTCCTCTGGAAAACGGGGGTGGAGACTGTGAGCCCCACGTGGGACAGGGACCACGTCCAACCCGGTGTGCTCGTATCCCCCTTGTAGTGCTTAGTACAGTGCTTTGTACATAATAAGCCCTTAGCAAATACCATAATTACCATTATTCCGATTAAATCACATTTCCTCCAGAGACCTTTGCGGACTGAACTTTCATCTCCTCACACTGTTTTCCCGCCTTATTGTGTCACCTTCGCACTTGAGTGAAGGCCTTCCCAGACTGAGCCCCTTCCTTCCTCTCCCCCTCGTCCCCCTCTCCATCCCCCCATCTTACCTCCTTCCCTTCCCCACAGCACCTGTATATATGCATATATGTTTGTACATATTTATTACTCTATTTATTTTACTTGTACATATCTATTCTATTTATTTTATTTTGTCAGTATGTTTGGTTTTGTTCTCTGTCTCCCCCTTTTAGACTGTGAGCCCACTGTTGGGTAGGGACTGTCTCTGTACGTTGCCAACTTGTACTTCCCAAGCGCTTAGTACAGTGCTCTGCACACAGTAAGCGCTCAATAAATACGATTGATTAATTGATTGATTGAGTCCTGACCCTCTTAAGTAAGTGATGGAGCCGGGATTAGAAGCCAAGTCCTCTGACTCCTAGCCCGCTTTCCTCTCGAGTGGTGGACTGTCCGTCTCCCCCTCTAGACTGTGAGCTCATCTTGGGTAGGGAATGTCACCGTTTATTGTTGTAATGGACTTTCCCAAGCGCTTAGTACAGTGCTCTGCACACAGTAAGTGCTCAGTAAATATGACTGAATGAATATGGAGGAGGAGGAGGGCATTCCAGGCCAAAGGGGGAACGTGAGCGAGGGGTTGGTGGAGAGATAAATGAGATTGAGGGTCAGTGAGGTGACAGACTCAACCTGCTGACCCTGGGCAGAGGGAAAAATAGCATTTCCTCTTAGCATTCCCCCCATCTTACCTCCTGCCCTTCCCCACAGCACCTGTATATATGTATATATGTTTGTACATATTTATTACTCTATTTATTTATTTATTTATTTATTTATTTTACTTGTATATATCTATTCTATTTATTTTATTTTGTTAGTATGTTTGGTTTTGTTCTCTGTCTCCCCCTTTTAGACTGTGAGCCCACTGTTGGGTAGGGACTGTCTCTATATGTTGCCAACTTGGACTTCCCAAGCGCTTAGTACAGTGCTCTGCACACAGTAAGCGCTCAATAAATACGACTGATGATGAGATGATGATGATTTCATCCCCGTGCTGAATTTGGGCAGCAGACAAAGGTCCTGCCAACCCCAGGCAACGGGCGAAGGGGCCGCCTCATTTCCCCATAATAATAATAATAATGGCATTTATTAAGCGCTTACTATGTGCAAAGCACTGTCCTAAGCGCTGGATCAGAGGAGTAGCAGCGTGACGTAGTGGCTAGAGCCCAGGCCTTAGAGTCGGAAGGTCGTGGGTTCTACTCCCGGCTCCGCCACTTAATAACCATAACATGGTACTTGTTAAACGCTTACTACGTGCCAAGCATTCATTCAATCGTATTTATAATAATAATAATCATATTTGTTAAGCACTTACTATGTGCCAAACACTGTCCTAAGCACTGGGGTAGATACAAGACAAACAGGTTGTCCCACGTGGGGCTCACAGTCTTAATCCCCATTTTACAGATGAGGTCACTGAGGCCCGGAGAAGTGAAGCAACTTGCCCAAAGTCACCCAGCTGACAAGTGGGAGCCCACTGTTGGGTAGGGACTGTCTCTGTATGTTGCCAACTAGTACTTCCCAAGCGCTTAGTACAGTGCTCTGCACACGGTAAGCGCTCAATAAATACGATTGATTGATTGGTGGAGCCCCGGGATTAGAACCAACGGCGTCTGACTCCCAAACCCACGTTCTTTCCACTGAGCCACGCTGCTTCGCTTGTCTGCTGTGTGACCTTGGGCAAGCCGCTCCCCTCCTCTGGGCCTCAGTTCCTTCCTCTGGAAAACGGGGATGGAGACTGTGAGCCCCACGGGGGACAGGGACCACGTCCAACCCGCTTTGCTCGTATCCACCCCAGCGCTTAGTACATCACCCGGCAAACGGCGAGCGCTTAACAGATGCCACAGTTATCACCCCGCTGACCCATGTTCCAAACGACTTGGATGGAGAAGCGGTGTGGCTCAGTGGGAAAGAGCCCGGGCTTTGGAGTCAGAGATCATGGGTTCAAATCCTGACTCCGCCACTTGTCAGCTGGGTGACTTCGGGCAAGTCACTTCACTTCTCTGGGCCTCAGTTCCCTCATCTGGAAAATGGGGATTCAAATTGTGAGCCCCACATGGGACAACCTGATCACCTTGTATCCTCCCCAGCACTTAGAACAGTGCTTTGCACATCATCGATCATCAATCGTATTTATGGAGCGCTTACTACTACTAATAATAATGTTGGTATTTGTTAAGCGCTTACTATGGGCAAAGCACTGTTCTAAGCGCTGGGGTAGATACAAGTTGATCAGGTTGTCCCACGTGAGGCTCACAGTCTTAATCCCCATTTTACAGATAGGGTAACTGAGGCACAGACAAGTTAAGTGTCTTGCCCAAAGTCACACAGCTGACAATTGGCAGAGCCGGGGTTTGAACCCATGACCTCTGACTCCAAAGCCCGGGCTCTTTCCACCGAGCCACGCTGCTTCTCTTACTGTGTGCAGAGCACTGTACTAAGCGCTTGGTACGTAGTAAGTGCTTAATAAATGCCATTATTATGATTATTATTGGAGGCCCTGAGTGTCCCCAGGTTTCTCCCCCGGCCTCACCGGTGGGACCCCCCAATCCCCTCTCCTCCGTCTCCCGGGACGAAGCATCTTTTTTTCTCCCTTGTTGGTTTCTGTTTGTTTTTTCCCCTCGGAGGTTTCCAGAGCTGGAGAAGAGCCGCCGTGGGGGAAGGGGCGGCCACAGACCCCCCACCTCAGGGACCCCCAAACCGCAACCTCCGGCTAAGTGGTCCTATTTCTCTATTTTCGCCTTCCTCCACACCCCTCCAAGCTGTCGTCCCACCCCGGTGAAAATGAGAAAAGGGGCTGACGGAGAGGCGAACAATGGACAGGCCTTGGCCCTCTCCGCGTGGGCTCCTGGGGGTTCATTTACTTTAATTCATTTTCTATCAAACCGAACGATCTCACTTGTTTTTGACGGAGAATATTCAGCACGGAGGAGGGCTCTTCTGTGGCTCTCTTGGGGCAGGTGCCCAGCTGTTCTGGAAACTCCGCTCCACTCTCACGCCGCGCCCTCCACACCGGGCTCGTTTTGGGTTTTGTTTTTTTTTCATGCGGCATTTGTGATTATTATCGTTGATGAGAATAATAATAATTATAGTGGTATTTGTTAAGCCCTTGCAATGTACCAGGCATCGTAAGGCACAATGCAACAAATTTGGTAGACACGTTCCCTGCCCACTAGAATAATAATAATGATGGTATTTCTTAAGCACTTACTATAATAATAATAATGGTGGCATTTATTAAGCGCTTACTATGTGCAAAGCACTGTTCTAAGCGCTGGGGAGGTTAGAAGGTGATCAGGTTGTCCCATAGGGGGGCTCAAAGTCTTAATCTCCCCCTCATCCCCCTCTCTATCCCCCCCATCTTACCTCCTTCCCTTCCCCACAGCACCTGTATATATGTATATATGTTTGTATTTATTACTCTATTTGTTTATTTATTTATTTTACTTGTACATATCTATTCTATTTATTTTATTTTGTTAGTATGTTTGGTTTTGTTCTCTGTCTCCCCCTTTTAGACTGTGAGCCCACTGTTGGGTAGGGACTATCTCTATATGTTGCCAACTTGTACTTCCCAAGCACTTAGTACAGTACTCTGCACACAGTAAGCGCTCAATAAATATGATTGATTGATTGATTGATTGATTAATCCCCATTTTACAGATGAGGTAACTGAGGCGCAGAGAAGTGAAGTGACTTGCCCAAAGTCACACAGCTGACAGTTGGCAGAGCTGGGATTAGAACCCGTGACCTCTGACTCTAAAGCCCGTGCTTTTCCCACTGAGCCTGCTGCTTCTCAAAAAGAAAAGTAATCCAGTTGTCCCACATGGGGCTCACAGCCTTAATCCCCATTTTACAGATGAGGGAACTGAGGCACAGAGAAGTTAAGTGACGTGCCCAAAGTCACACAGCTGTTGAGTGGCGGAGCTGGGATTAGGACCCACTACCTCTGACTCCCAAGCCCGGGGTCTTTCCACTGAGCCACGCCGCTTCTCTGCTGCTACTATGTTCCAGGGACTGTAATAATAATAAAATTCACATTTTACATTTTAAATGTCATATTTAAAATAATAAATGAGAAGCAGCGTGGCTCAGTGGTAAGAGCAGAGGCTTTGGAGTCAGAGGTCACGGGTTCAAATCCCGGCTCTGCCAGTTGTCAGCTGCGTGACTTTGGGCAAGTCACTTCACTTCTCTGTGCCTCAGTTACCTCAGCTGTAAAATGGGAATTAAGACTGTGAGCCCCCCGTGGGACAACCTGATCACCTTGTATCTACCCCAGCGCTTAGAACAGTGCTTTGCACATAGTAAGCGCTTAATTAATGCCATTATTATTATTATTATTATTATTATTATTATTATTATTAAAAAGAGGAATGATGGTACTTGTTAAGTGCTTACTATGTGCCAAGCACTGTTTTAAGCACCGGGGTAGATACAAGGTGTTCAGGTTGGTTTCAGTCCCTGTCCCACGTAGGGCTCACAGTCTTAATCCCCATTTTCCAGATGAGGGAACCGAGGCCCAGCAAAGTGAAGTGACTTGCCCAAGGCCACCCAGCCGACAAGTGGCGGGGCCGGGATTAGAACCCACGACCTCCTGAATCCCAGGCCCGGGCTCCGTCCACTACGCCGTGCTGCTTCTCGTGACTTATTGGAAAGAGCCCGGGCTTGGGAGTCAGAGGTTGTGGGATCTAATCCCGGCTCTGCCGTTTGTCAGCTGTGTGACTTTGGGCAAGTCACTTCACTTCTCTGGGCCTCAGTTCCCTCATCCGGAAAATGGGGATGAAGACTGTGAGCCCCATGTGGGACAACCTGATCACCTTGTATCCTCCCCAGCGCCTAGAACAGTGCTTTGCACATAGTAAGCACTTAACAAATGCCATTATTATTATTATTATTAGCTCATCTCCGGAGACTGTAAGCTCCTTGTGGGTAGGGATCCTCCCTTCAAGGCCCTGCTGAGAGCTCACCTCCTCCAGGAGGCCTTCCCAGACTGAGCCCCTTCCTTCCTCTCCCCCTCGTCCCCCTCTCCATCCCCCCCATCTTACCTCCTTCCCTTCCCCACAGCACCTGTATATATGTATATATGTTTGTACATATTTATTACTCTATTTATTTATTTATTTTATTTGTACATATCTATTCTATTTATTTTATTTTGTTAGTATGTTTGGTTTTGTTCTCTGTCTCCCCCTTTTTGAGCCCACTGTTGGGTAGGGACTGTCTCTATATGTTGCCAATTTGTACTACCCAAGCGCCTAGTACAGTGCTCTGCACATAGTAAGCGCTCAATAAATACGATTGATGATGATGATGATGTCCTCTCCCAAGTGCTTAGTACAGTGCTCTGCACACAGTAAGCTGTCAATAAATATCAGCGACTGATTAAGACTGTGAGCCTCACATGGGAAAACCTGATGACCCCAGCTTTTAGAAGAGTGTTTAAGAAATACCATCATCATTACATAAGAACTGTGGGGCTGAGGGCTGGGGGGAATATCAGGTGATTAAAGGGGATGGATCCAAATCCGTAGGCGACGCAGAAGGAGGAGGGGATAGGGAAAATGAGGGTTTAGTCGGGGAAGGCCTCTTGGAGGAGATGGGATTTCGATAAAGCTCTGGAGGTGGGGAGAGTGGTGGTCTGTCACATAATAATAATAATAATGGCATTTGTTAAGCGCTTACTCTGTGCCAAGCACTTTTCTAAGCGCTAAGGGAGATACAAGGTAATCAGGTTTACCCACCTGGGGCTCACAGTCTTCCCTTTCTAGATTGTGAGCCCACTGTTGGGTAGGGCCCGTCTCTATATGTTGCCAATTTGGACTTCCCAAGCGCTTAGTACAGTGCTCTGCACACAGTAAGCGCTCAATAAAGACGATTGAATGAATGAATGAATCCCCATTTTCCAGATGAGGGAACTGAGGCACAGAGAAGTGATTTGCCCAAAGTCACCCAGCTGACAAGTGGCGGGGCCGGGATTAGAACCCACGACCTCCGACTCCCAAGCCTGGGCTCTTTCCACTGAGCCACAATGCTTCACATCCATACGAAGGGGGTGGGAGTTCCAGGTGAGAGGGAGGATGTGGGCGAGAAGCCAGCGGCAAGATAGACGAAATCAAGGTACGGCGAGTAGGTTGGGGTTCATGGAGCAGAGTGCACACCTGGTTAGTGGAGGAAATCAGCTAGGTAAATAATAATAATAATAATGTTGGTATTTGTTAAGCTCTTACTATGTGCAAAGCACTGTTCTAAGCGCTAGGGTAGATACAAGATACAGTCAATAAATACAATTGAATGAATGAATGAATATTTATTACACTATTTTACTTGTGCATATTTATTTTATTTTGTTAATATGTTTGGTTTTGTTCTCTGTCTCCCCCTTCTAGACTGTGAGCCCGCTGTTGGGTAGGGACCGTCTCTATATGTTGCCAACTTGGACTTCCCAAGTGCTTAGTACAGAGCTCTGCACACAGTAAGCGCTCAATAAATGCGATTGAACGAACGAACAAACGAATACAAGGTAATCAGGTTGTCCCACGAGGGGCTCCCAGTCTTCATCCCCATTTTCCAGATGAGGGAACTGAGGCCCGGAGAAGTGAAGTGACTTGCCCAAAGTCACCCAGCTGACAAGTGGCGGAGCCGGGATTTGAACCCACGACCTCCGACTCCACAGCCCGGGCTCTTTCCACGAGCCACTGAGCTATGCTGCTTCCCCAGTGCTTAGAACAGTAAATGAGGAGCGGGAGAGGTGATGGACGGCTTCAGAGACGACAGTGAGGAGTTTCTCTCTGATTCGGAGGTGGATGGGAAACCGCCGGAGATTCTTGATTCCTGTATATATGTATATATGTCTGTACATATTTATTACTCTATTTATTTATTTATTTTACTTGTACATCTCTATTCTATTTATTTTATTTTGTTAGTATGTTTGGTTTTGTTCTCTGTCTCCCCCTTTTAGACTGTGAGCCCACTGTTGGGTAGGGACTGTCTCTATATGTTGCCAACTTGGACTTCCCAGGCGCTTAGTTCAGTGCTCTGCACACAGTAAGCGCTCAATAAATACGATTGATGATTGATTGATTGATTGAGGAGCGGGCAAACACCGACTGAACGTTTTTGGAGAAAAGCGATCCGAGCAGCAGAGTGAAGTAGGGACTGGAGTGGGGAGAGACGGGAGGCGGGGAGGTCGGCGAGGAGGCCGAGACAGTAGCAAGGCAAGTAGAGAAGCAGCGTGGCTCAGTGGAAAGAGCCCGGGCTTTGGAGTCAGAGGTCATGGGTTCGAATCCCGACTCCACCACATGTCTGCTGTGTGATCTTGGGCAAGTCACTTAACTTCTCTGGGCCTCAGTGACCTCATCTGGAAAATGGGGATTAAGACTGTGAGCCCCACATGGGACAACCTGATCACCCTGTATCCTCCCCAGCGCTTAGGACAGTGCTTTGCACGTAGTAAGCGCTTAACAAATGCCAATTATTATTATTAGTAGTAGTAGTAGTAGCAAGCAAGTAGTAGAAGGCAGGGATCCAGACTGTGAGCCCGTTGTTGGGTAGAGACCATCTCTATATGTTACTCTGTGCAGAGCACTGTACTGAGCGCTTGGGAAGTACAGGTCGGCAACATGTGCTCATGGGTTCTAATGCTGACTCCCCCTTGTCTGCTGTGTGACTTTGGGCAAGTCACTTCACTTCTCTGGGCCTCAGTTCCCTCATCTGTAAAATGGGTATTGAGATTGTGAGCCCCATGTGGGACCACCTGATCACCTTGTAACCTCCCCAGCGCTTAGAACAGTGCTTTGCACGTAGTAAGCGCTTAACAGTTACCATCATTACTATTATTGCTATATAATAATGATAACGGTGATAATGATAACAGTAATGGCATTTGTTAAGCGCTTATTCAGTGCCAGGCCCTGTACTAAGCACTGGGGTGGGTACAAGCTTCACTTCACTTCTCTGTGCCTCAGTTCCCTCATCTGTAAAATGGGGATTAAGACTGTGAGCCCCACATGGGACAACCTCATCTCCTTGTGTTCCCCCCAGCGCTTAGAACAGTGCTTTGCACATAGTAAGCGCTTACCAAATACCGACATTATTATTATTTTTACAAGCTAATTGGGTCAGACAGCGTCTGTCCCGTGTGAGGTTCACAGTCTTATTCCCTACTTGACATATGAGGTAACTTAGGCCCAGAGAAGTGAAGTGACTTGCCCAAGGTCAAACAGCAGACAAGTGGTGGAGGCAGGATTAGAACCCATGACCTTTTGACTCCCAGATCCCCAGGAGGGAGGGTGTGAGCGAGGGGTCACTGGTGAGCAAGATGGAGGACTATTAAGGAGGTTAAGACTTGTTGCCAACTTGTACTTCCCAAGCGCTTAGTACAGTGCTCTGCACACAGTAAGCACTCAATAAATACGATTGATTGATTGATTGATTAAGACAGTCAGGCACACCCAGGTGAGTTTGAATAATAATCATGGTGGAATTTGTTATTATCTCAAGAATCCAGCGCTTAGAACAGTGCTTTGCACGTAGTAAGCGCTTAATAAATGCCATCATCAGCATCATCATTTGTGGCGGAGCTGGGATTAGAACCCATGACCTTCTGACTCTTAGGCCTGGGAAGCAGCGTGGCTCAGTGGAAAGAGCCCGGGCTTTGGCGTCAGAGGTCATGGGTTCAAATCCTGACTCCGCCATTTGTCGGCTGTGTGTGACTTTGGGCAAGTCACTTCACTTCTCTGGGCCTCAGTTCCCTCATCTGTAAAATGGGGATGAAGACTGTGAGCCCCCTGTGGGACAACCTGATCACCTTGTAACTTCCCAACGCTTAGAACAGTGCTTTGCACATAGTAAGTGCTTAATAAATGTCATTCTTATTATTATTATTATTGTTACGCCATGCTGCTTCTTAGAACCCAGGTCCGCTTTTTCCCAGGCTGCTTCCTTGTCTCTGCCTGGAATGGGGGATTGTAAGCGCTTAGTACAGTGCTCTGCACACAGTAAGCGCTCAATAAGTACGATTGAGTGAACAAATGGGAGAGAAGCAGCTGAAGTGAAGCTTCTGGAACCCAGACCAAGCGGAAGACGACCCCCGGAGACAGCCTAGTGGAAAGAGCCCGGGCTTGAGAGACGATGTGGGTTCTAAACGTGGCTCAGCGGAAAGAGCCCGGGCTTTGGAGTCAGAGGTCATGGGTTCGAATCCCGCCTCCGCCACGTGTTGGCCGTGTGGCTCTGGGCAAGTCACTTCACTTCTCTGGGCCTCAGTTCCCTCATCTGGAAAATGGGGATTAAGACTGTGAGCCCCCCGTGGGACAACCTGATCACCTTGTATCCATCCCCCCCAGCGCTTAGAACAGTGCTTTGCACATAGTAAGTGCCTAACAAATACCATCATTATTATTATTATTATTAATCCTGTCTCCGCCACCTGTCTGCTGGGTGACCTTGGGCTAGTCACTTCACTTCTCCGGGCCTCAGTTCCCTCCTCTGTCAAATAGGGAATAAGACTGTGAGCCCCATGTGGGACAGGGATTGTGTCCGACCCGATTAGCTTGTATCCACCCCGGTGCTTAGTACAGTGCCTGGCCCATAGTAAGCGCTTAATAAATGCCATTATTATTATTATTATTATTATTATTATTATTATTATTACGCCATGCTGCTGCTTAGAACCCAGTTCCGCTTGTTGCCAGGCTGCTTCCTTGTCTCTGCCTGGAATGGGGGATTGTAAGCGCATAGTACAGTGCTCTGCACACAGTAAGCGCTCAATAAATACAATTGAGTGAACGAATGGGAGAGAAGCAGCTGAAGCAAAGCTTCTGGAACCCAGACCAAGCGGAAGACGACCCCCGGAGACAGCCTAGTGGAAAGAGCCCGGGCTTGAGAGACGATGTGGGTTCTAAGCGTGGCTCACTGGAAAGAGCCCGGGCTTTGGAGTCAGCGGTCATGGGTTCGAATCCCGCTCCACCACGTGTCGGCCGTGTGGCTCTGGGCAAGTCACTTCACCTCTCTGAGCCTCAGTTCCCTCATCTGGAAAATGGGGATTAAGACTGTGAGCCCCCCGCGGGACAACCTGATCACCTTGTATCCATCCCCCCCAGCGCTTAGAACAGTGCTTTGCACATAGTAAGCGCTTAACAAATACCATCATTATTATTATTATTATTAATCCTGTCTCCGCCACCTGTCTGCTGGGTGACCTTGGGCAAGTCACTTCACTTCTCCGGGCCTCAGTTCCCTCCTCTGTCAAACAGGGAATAAGACCGTGAGCCCCACGTGGGACGGGGACTGTGTCCGACCCGACTAGCTTGTATCCACCCCGGTGCTTAGTACAGTGCCTGGCCCATAGGAAGCGCTCAACAAATACCACCATAATTCGAGAAACAACGTGGCTTGGTGGAAAGAGCCTGGGCTTGGGAGTCGGAGGTCGTGGGTCCTAATCCCATCTCGGCCACTTGTTGTGTGACTTGGTCAAGTCGCTTCACTTCTCTGTGCCTCAGTTCCCTCAGTGCTTTGCACATAGTAAGCGCGTAACAAATGCCATCATTATTAATCAATCAATCGTATTTATTGAGCGCTTACTGTGTGCAGAGCACTGTACTACGCGCTTGGGGAGTACAAGTTGGCAACATAACATTATTATTATTATTATCTGTAAAATAGACATAAGACAGTGAGCCCCATGTGGGACAACCAGATTACCTTGTGTCTCCCCTGGCGCTTAGAGCAGTGCTGGGCATCTAGTAAGCACTTAATAATAATAATAATAATAATGATGGCATTTATTAAGTGCTTACTATGTGCAAAGCACTGTTCTAAGCGCTGGGGAGGTTACAAGGTGATAATAATAATAATAATTGGCATTTGTTAAGCGCTTACTATGTGCAAAGCACTGTTCTAAGTGCTGGGGAGGATACAGGGTGATCAGGTTGTCCCACGGGGGGCTCACAGTCTTCATCCCCATTTTACAGATGAGGTAACTGAGGCCCAGAGAAGTGAAGTGACTTGCCCAAAGTCACACAGCTGACAAGTGGCAGAGCCGGGTTTTGAACCCATGACCTCTGACTCCAAAGCCCATGCTTTTTCCACTGAGCCACGCTGCTTCTCTACCACGCTGCACAAATACCATCATATCTATCCTATTTCTTTTATTTTGTTGGTATGTTTGGTTTTGTTTTCTGTCTCCCCCTTTCAGACTGTGAGCCCACTGTTGGGTAGGGACTGTCTCTATGTGTTGCCAATTTGTACTTCCCAAGCGCTTAGTACAGTGCTCTGCACATAGTAAGCGCTCAATAAATACGATTGATGATGATTATTATTTTATTATTATTACTATTTTTACTGTTAGTAGTAGTAGTATTATCTCAAGAAGAGGTGTTCCATCCACCCCTCATTGCTTTCCTCCCTCCTCTCCTGATCCCCTTTCCTGACAGTAAGCGCTCAATAAATACAATTGATTGATTGATTGATTGATTGATTAAATTCCCGGGCCTCCGCTCCCCTAAGGACTCCAGGGTGGGGGTCCATCGGGGATGGGGAGGGAAGCAGCGTGGCTCAGTGGAAAGAGCCCGGGCTTTGGAGTCAGAGGTCACGGGTTCCAATCCCGGCCCCGCCACTTGTCAGCTGGGTGACTTTGGGCAAGCCGCTTCACTTCTCTGGGCCTCAGTTCCCTCATCTGCCAAATGGGGATGAAGACTGTGAGCCCCCCGAGGGACAACCTGATCACCTTGTAACCTCCCCAGCGCTTAGAACAGGGCAGCGTGGCTCAGTGGAAAGAGCCCGGGCTTTGGAGTCAGAGGTCATGGGTTTGAATCCCGACTCCGCCACATGTCTGCTGTGTGATCTTGGGCAAGTCACTTAACTTCTCTGGGCCTCAGTTACCTCATCTGTAAAATGGGGATTAAGACTGTGAGCCCCACGTGGGACAACCTGATCACCCTGTATCCTCCCCGGCGCTTAGAACAGTGCTTTGCACATAGTAAGTGCTTAACAAATGCCAATTATTATTATTATTATTATTATTTGCACGTAGTAAGCGCTTAATAAATGCCATCATTATTATTATTTTTATCACTGTCCAGGGACGGGGGCATGGGGGAGACTTTGGGGAGCATCTTGGCCCCCTGGCGTGCCCGGCTCCCAGGCCATTTGACGTTTAATCATCAACATCTTTATAATTAGCCCTCTCCCCGGCCTCCAGGGAGGCTCGGCCTGTTTATTACACAGAACTGGGGCTCCCGCGGCCTCTTGGGGGGCACGGGGGGGTCTCTCTCATCAACATTAAGGGCGGGTTTTAAATAGCAGCAGCCAAGGGGATCGGCCTCCGTGCCTCCAGCTCACCCCCACAATCAGGCGACAACAACACGCGCCCATTCCACTGCTGTCAGAAGCCAGAGGACGGTAGTAGTAGCATCAGCAGCGCCGACTTGTACTTCCCAAGCGCTTAGTACAGTGCTGTGCACACAGTAAGCGCTCAGTAAATAATAATAATGATGGCATTTGTTAAGAGCTTACTATGTGCAAAGCACTGTTCTAAGCACGGGGGGATACAAGGTGATCAGGTTGTCTCACGTGGGGCTCACAGTCTTCACCCTGTATATTCATTCATTCATTCATTCAATCGTATTTATTGGGCGCTTACTGTGTGCAGAGCACTGTACTAAGCGCTTGGGAAGTCCAAGTTGGCAACATATAGAGACAGTCCCTACCCAACAGCGGGCTCACAGTCTAGAATATGTATCCTGTATATGTGCATATATATTTCTTTATCTATTTATTTATTTATTTTACTTGTACATATTTATTCTTTTTATTTTATTTTGTTAATATGTTTAGTTTTGTTCTCTGTCTCCCCCTTCTAGACTGTGAGCCCACTGTTGGGTAGGGACTGTCTCTAGATGTTGCCAACTTGGACTTCCCAAGCGCTTAGTACAGTGCTCTGCACTCAGTAAGCGCTCAGTAAATAATAATAATCATGGCATTTGTTAAGAGCTTACTATGTGCAAAGCACTGTTCTAAGCGCGGGGGGATACAAGGTGATCAGGTTGTCCCACGGGGGGCTCACAGTCTTCACCCTGTGTATATGTATCCTGTATATGTGCATATATATTTCTTACTCTATTTATTCATTTATTTATTTTACTTGTACATATCTATTCTTTTTATTTTATTTTGTTAATACGTTTAGTTTTGTTCTCTGTCTCCCGCTTCTAGACTGTGAGCCCACTGTTGGGTAGGGACCGTCTCTAGATGTTGCCAACTTGGACTTCCCAAGCGCTTAGTACAGTGCTCTGCACACAGTAAGCGCTCAATAAATACGATTGATTGATAGTAGTTGCGGTGCTAGTAGCTGTAGTAGCTACAATCGCTACATAGCACTGTTAGTAGTAGTAATTACGGCACTAAGCACTAATTACTACTCACAGTCTTCCTATCCATTTTCCTGACTGAGGCCCGGAGAATCCATCCATCAATCGTATTTATTGAGCGCTTACTGTGTGCAGAGCACTGTACTAAGCACTTGGGAAGTACAAGCTGGCAACATATAGAGACGGTCCCTACCCAACAGCGGGCTCACAGTCTAGAAAAGTGAAGCGACTGGCCCAAAGTCACACAGCAGACAAGTGGCGGAGCCGGAATTAGAACCCGCGTCCTCTGACTCCCAAGCTCGGGGTCTCGCCACTGAGCCACGCAGTACTAATTGTA
This sequence comes from Tachyglossus aculeatus, assembly GCF_015852505.1. Classification (NCBI taxonomy): domain Eukaryota; kingdom Metazoa; phylum Chordata; class Mammalia; order Monotremata; family Tachyglossidae; genus Tachyglossus; species Tachyglossus aculeatus. The sequence continues at coordinate 42,124,834 of NC_052086.1, read as the reverse complement.
GTATAGGAAACATTCATTCAGTCAGTCAGTCGTATTTATTGAGCGCTTACTGTGTGCAGAGCACTGTACTAAGCGCTTGGGAAGTCCAAGTTGGCAACATATAGAGACGGTTCCTACCCAACAGTGGGCTCACAGTCTAGAAGGGGGAGACAGAGAACAAAACAAAACATATTAACAGAATCAATCAATCAATCGCATTTATTGAGCGCTTACTGTGTGCACAGCACTGTACTAAGCACTTGGGAAGTACAAGTTGGCAACATCTAGAGACGGTCCCTACCCAACAGCGGGCTCACAGTCTAGAAGGGGGAGACAGAGAACAAAACAAAACATATTAACAGAATCAATCAATCATATTTATTGAGCGCTTACTGTGTGCAGAGCACTGTACTAAGCGCTTGGGAAGTCCAAGTTGGCAACATATAGAGACAGTCCCTACCCAACAGAGGGCTCACAGTCTTAAAGGGGGAGACAGAGAACAAAACCAAACATACTAACAAAATAAATGAACAAAATAAACAGAATGAAATAAATAGAATAAATATGTACAAGTAAAATAAATAAATAGAGTAATAGATCCATACAAACATATATACATATATACAGGTGCTGTGGGGAAGGGATGGAGGTAAGGCAGAAGAGGAGAGGGAGAGGAAGGAGGGGGCAGCAAGGCTTAGTGGTAAGAGCACATGGTTGGGAGTCCGAGGTTGTGGGTTCTAATCCCGGCTCCGCCACTTGTCAGCTGGGTGACTTTGGGCAAGTCGCCTCACTTCTCTGGGCCTCAGTGACCTCATCTGTCAAATGGGGATGAAGACTGTGAGCCCCGCGGGGGACAACCTGATCACCTTGTCTCTACCCCGGCGCTTAGAACAGTGCTTGGCACACAGTAAGCGCTTAACAAATACCAACATTATGAGTAGTTGCACAGTAATGGTGGTAACGATGGTGGCAATAGTAGTACTTCATCAATCATATTTATTGAGCGCTTACTGTGTGCAGAGCGCTGTACTAAGCGCTTGGGAAGTACAAATTGGCAACATATAGAGACAGTCCCTACCCAACAGTGGGCTTACAGTCTAAAAAATAAATAAATTATAAATATGATAAAATAAATGAATAAATAAATATGATTGATGATAGTACTTCACTCCACTGCCCGGATCGTTCTTCTACAGAAACGTTCAGTCCATGTCTTCCCCCCTCCTTAAGACCCTCCAGCAGTGGGCCGCCTGCCTCTGCGTCCAACGGTCACCCCTTTCCTTCAGCTTTAAAGTCCTTGTCCCTCTTGGGGCTCACAGTCTCAATCCCCATTTTCCAGATGAGGGAACTGAGGCACAGAGAAGTGAAGTGACCTGCCCGCGGTCACACAGCAGACAGTCTTTTAGACTGTGAGCCCACTGTTGGGTAGGGACTGTCTCTATATGTTGCCAACTTGTACTTCCCAAGCACTTAGTACAGTGCTCTGCACACAGTATGCGCTCAATAAATACGATTGATAGTAAGCGCTTAATAAATGCCACCATTATTATTATTATTATTATTATTATTCTCGGTGCTGATTTGCTGCCACAACCCAGCCCGCACACATCACTCCTCTAACGTACACACCAAACCTCCATCTCTTCTGTCTCGCCACCAACCCCTCGCCCATTTCCCCGCTCTTGCCTGAATCATCCTTCCCTCCATATCCATATCAGAGAAGAAGCGTGGCTTAGTGGAAAGAGCCCGGGCTTGGAAGTCAGAGGTCATGGGTTCTAATCCTGGCTCCGCCACGTGTCAGCTGTGCAGCTTTGGGCAAGTCGCTTCACTTCTCTGAGCCTCAGTTCCCTCATCTGGAAAATGGGGATGATGACTGTGAGCCCCACGTGGGACAGCCTAACCTTGTATCTATCCCAGTGCTTAGAACAGTGCTCGGCACATAGTAAGCGCTTATCAAATGCCATCATTATTATCATTATTATTATTCATAGAGAAGCAACATGAATTAGAGGAAAGAGCCCGGACTTGGAAGTACGAGGTCATGGGTTCTAATCGCGGCTCCACCACTTGCCAGCTGTGTGACTTTGGGCAAGTCGCTTCAATTCTCTGAGCCTCAGTTCCCTCATCTGGAAAATGGGGATGAAGACTGGGAGCCCCACGTGGGACAACTAACCTTGTATCTATCCCAGTGCTTAGAACAGTGCTCGGCACATAGTAAGCGCTTATTAAATACCATCATTATTATCATCATTCTTATTATTATTCATAGAGAAGCAGCATGGCTTAGAGGAAAGAGCCCGGACTTGGAAGTCAGAGGTCATGGGTTCTAATCCAGGCTCCACCACTTGCCAGCTGGGTGACTTTGGGCAAGTCGCTTTACTTCTCTGAGCCTCAGTTCCCTCATCTGGAAAATGGGGATGAAGACTGGGAGCCCCACATGGGACAACTAACCTTGTATCCCAGTGCTTAGAACAGTGCTCGGCACATAGTAAGCGCTTATCAAATACCATCATTATTATCATCATTCTTATTATTATTCATAGAGAAGCAGCATGGCTTAGAGGAAAGAGCCCGGACTTGGAAGTCCAAGGTCATGGGTTCTAATCCTGGTTCCACCACTTGCCAGATGTGTGACTTTGGGCAAGTCGATTCACTTCCCTGTGCCTCAGTTACCTCATCTGGAAAATGGGGATGAAGACCGTGAGCCTCACATGGGACAACCTAACCTTGTATCTATCCCAGTGCTTAGAACAGTGCTCGGCACATAGTAAGCGCATAACAAACACCATCATTATTATTATTATTTTTATTATAGCCGACAAACCGCCCCCCGCCCCACCTTCAAAGCCTTATTCCCATCACGTCTCCTGTGAGGGACCTTTTCCCACAGACTTCCCTTTTTCCCAAACTCTTCCCCTTCCCTTCTTCGACACCTTTGAACTTGGATCTCTACCCTCTGAGCAAGTTGCTCTTTACCCCAGCCTCAGAATGGCACAAAATCTATTTATTTTATTTTGTTATTATGTTTGGTTTTGTTCTCCGTCTCCCCCTTCTAGACTGTGAGCCCGCTGTTGGGTAGGGACTGTCTCTATATGTTGCCAGCTTGTACTTCCCAAGCGCTTAGTACAGTGCTCTGCACACAGTAAGTGCTCAATAAATACGATTAATTGATTGATTGATCCTTGTACTCTGCCACTGGCCTTATGTGGAATTTATTTATCATTTCCTACAGACTATAAACTCCTTGGCATTAAGGGCAAGGACTTATTGTCGTTAAGATTCCTTGTCATAGAGAAGCAGCTTGGCTCAGTGGAAAGAGCCCGGGCTTGGGAGCCAGAGGTCATGGGTTCGAATCCCAGCTCCGCCACATGTCTGCTGTGAGACCTTGGGCAAGTCACTTAACTTCTCTGAGCCTCAGTTCCCTCATCTGTCAAATGGGGATGAAGACTGTGAGCCCCACGTGGGACAACCTGATTACCTTGTATCCTCCCCAGTGCTCAAGCGCTTAGTACAGTGCTCTGCACACAGTAAGCGCTCAATAAATACGATTGAATGAATGAATGCTCGGCACACAGTAAGCACTTAATAAATGCCATCATTATTATTACTATTCTTAAGGAATGTGTCTCCTAACTCTGGTATAGTGGCTTAGAGGAAAGAGCCCGGGCTTGGGAGTCAGAGGACGTGGGTTCTAATCCCGGCTCTGCCACTTGTCAGCTGTGTGACTTTGGGCCAGTCACTTCACTTCTCTGAGCGTCAGTTACCTCATCTGGAAAATGGGGATGAAGGCTGTGAGCCCCAAGTGGGACAACCTGATTACCTTGTAATAATAATTAATAATAATAACAATAATAATAATAATGGCATTGTACCTACCGCAGCGCTTAGAACAGTGCTTGGCACATAGTAAGCACTTAACAAATACCATCATCATTATTATTATTATTGGTGTTCCAAGCACTTCGTACAGTGCTCTGCACATGGTAATAATAATAATGGTATTTGTTCATTCATTCAGTTGTATTTATTGAGCGCTTACTGTGTGAAGAGCACTGTACTGAATGCTTGGAAAGTACAATTTGGTAACAGAGACAATCCTTACCCAACAACAGGCTCATAGTCTAGAAGCGCTTAAGTGCTTACTATGTGCCAAGCACTGTTCTAAGCTCTGGGGGAGACACAAGGTGATCAGGTTGTCCCACGTGGGGCTCACAGTCTTCATCCCCATTTTAAAGATGAGGTCACTGAGGCACAGAGAAGTTAAGTGACTTGCCCAAAGTCACACAGCTAACAAGTTGGGGAGGCAGGATTAGAATCCACGACCTCTGACTCCCAAGCCTGTGTTCTTTCCACTAAACCACGCTGCTTCTTAGTAAGTGCTCGTTAAATGTGGCTGATTGATGGATTAATTTTAACATTCGTTAAAATACAGCCCAGCCTAGTGGCTAGAGCCCGGGCTTGGGAGTCAGAAGGTCATGGGTTCTAATCCCGGCTCCGCCACTTGTCTGCTGGGTGACCTCGGGCAAGTCACTTCGCTTCTCTGGGCCTCAGTGACCTCGTCTGTCAAATGGGGATTCATTCATTCATTCAATCGTATTTATTGAGCGCTTACTGTGTGCAGAGCACTGCACTGAGCGCTTGGGGAGTCCAAGTTGGCAACATCTAGAGACGGTCCCTACCCAACAGCGGGCTCACAGTCTAGAAGGGGGAGACAGACAACAAAACAAAACATACTAACCAAATAAAATAATTAGAATAAATATGTCCAAATAAAATAAATGAATAAATAGAGTAATAAATCCGTGAAAACATATATCCATATATCCAGGTGCTGTGGGGAGGGGAAGGAGGTAAAGTGGGAGGGATGGGGAGGAGGGGGAGAGGAAGGACGGGGCTCAGTCTGGGAAGGGGACTGAGACTGTGAGCCCCAAGCGGGACAGGAATTGTATCCGTCCCGATTTGCCTGTCTCCATCCCAATGCTTAGTACAGTGCCTAGCACATAATAAGCTGTTAACAAATACCCTTATTATTATTACTATTGTTAATAAATCCATACAAACATATATACATATATACAGGTGCTGTGGGGAAGGGATGGAGGTAAGGCCGGGGGGATGAGGATGGGGAGAGGAAGGAGGGGGCTCAATCTGGGAAGGGGATTGAGACTGTGAGCCCCAAGCCGGACAGGAATTGTATCCGTCCCGATTTGCCTGTCTCCATCCCAATGCTTAGTACAGTGCCTAGCACATAGTAAGCTGTTAACAAATACCTTATTATTATTATTATTATTATTAATAAATCCATACAAACATATATACATATATACAGTTGCTGTGGGGAGGGGAAGGAGGTAAGGTGGGGGAGATGAGGAGGGGAAGAGGAAGGATGGGGCTCAGTCTGGGAAGGGGATTGAGACTGTGAGCCCCAAGCGGGACAGGAATTGTATCCGTCCCGATTTGCCTGTCTCCATCCCAATGCTTAGTACAGTGCCTAGCACATAGTACTGGTTCTAGACTGTGAGCCCACTTTTGGGTAGGGACCGTCTCTAGATGTTGCCAACTTGGACTTCCCAAGTGCTTAGTACAGTGCTCTGCACACAGTAAGCGCTCAATAAATATGATTGAATGAATGAATGAATAGTAAGCTGTTAACAAATACCCTGATTATTATTATTATTATTAGCAGTAGTAGTAGTAGTATTAAGCTCTTTGAAGGCAAGGATCATGCCTACCAACTCTGCTGTATGCAGCAGCGTGGCTCAGTGGAAAGAGCCCGGGCTAAGGAGTCAGAGGTCGTGGGTTCTAATCTTGGCTCCGCCACTTGGCTGCTCTGTGACCTTGGGCAAGTCACTTCTTCTCTGGGCCTCAATTCCCTCATCGGTCAAACAGGGAATAAGACTGTGAGCCCCACGTGGGACAACCGATGACCTTTGTATCTCCCCCAGGGCTTAGAACAGTGCTTGGCGCATAGTAAGGGCTTAACAAATACCATTATTATTATTATTATTGGTGTTCCAAGGACTTTGTACACTGCTCTGCACATGGTAATAATTATGTTATTTGTTCATTCATCCAATTGTATTTATTGAGCGCTTACTGTGTGCAGGGCACCGTACTGCATGGCTCAGTGGAAAGAGCCCAGGCTTTGGAGTCAGGGATCATGGGTTCAAATCCCTGCTCTGCCAATTGTCAGCTGTGTGACTTTGGGCAAGTCATTTAACTTCTCTGTGCCTCAGTTCCCTCATCTGTAAAATGGGGATTAAGACTGTGAGCCCCCCATGGGACAACCTGATCACTCTGTAACCTTCCCAGTGCTTCGAACAGTGCTTTGCACATAGTAAGCGCTTAATAAATGCCATTATTATTATCATTATTATTACTGAATGCTTGGAAAGTACAATTCGGTAACAGAGACAATCCCGTCCCCAAAACGGGCTCATAGTCTAGAAGCCCTTGGGCAAGTCACCTCACTTCTCTGGGCCTCAGTTCCCTCATCTGTAAAATGGGGATTAAGACTGTGAGCCCCCCGTGGGACAACCTGATCACCTTATAACCTCCCTAGTGCTTAGAACAGTGCTTGGCACATAGTAAGCACTTAATAAATGCCATTATTATTATCCCAGCTCTGCCAATTGTCAGCTGTGTGACTTTGGGCAAGTCACTTCACTTCTCTGTGCCTCAATTCCCTCATCTGTAAAATGGGGATGAAGACTGTGAGCCCCCCGTGGGACAACCTGATTACCTTGTATCCCCCCCCAGCGCTTAGAACAGTGCTTTGCACATAGTAAGCGCTTAATTAATGCCATTATTACTATTATTATTATTATTACACCCCCTAGTGCTTAAGACAGTGCTGCGCACATAATAGACACTTAATAAATCCAATTGATTGAGTGGCTGGCTGATTGAATGACATTCCAAGGAGGTGGGGGTGAAGGGGGAGGGAAACAGTAATGTCATCCCTTTCAGACAGTCGGTCGTATTTATTGAGTGCTTACTGTGTTCATACATTCATTCATTCAGTGGTATTTATTGAGCGCTTACTGTGTGCAGAGCACTGTACTAAGCACTTGGGAAGTACAAGTTGGCAATATATAGAGACGGTCCCTACCCAACAACGGGCTCACAGTCTAGAAGTCTAGTTACTTACCGAGAAGCAGCACGGCTTAGTGGGTAGAACACGGGCCTGGCTAATAATAATAATAATAATAATAATAATAATAATAATAATGGCATTTGTTAAGCACTTACTATGTGCCAAGCACTGTTGTAAGCGCTGGTCAGGTTGTCCCACGTAGGGCTCACAGTCTTCATCCCCATTTTCCAGATGAGGTCACTGAGGCCCAGATAAGTGAAGTGACTTGCCCAAAGTCACACAGCTGACAATTGGCGGAGCCGGGATTTGAACCCATGACCTCTGGCTCCCAAGCCCGGGCTCTTTCCATCGAGCCACGCTGCTTAAGGACCTGGGTTCCAATCCCGACTCCACCACTTGTCTGCTGGGTGACCTTGGGTGAGTCGAGAAGCAGCCTGGCTCAGTGGAAAGAGCCCAGGCTTTGGAGTCGGAGGTCATGGGTTCAAATCCCGGCTCCAACAACTGTCAGCTGTGTGACTTTGGGCAAGGCACTTAACTTCTCTTGGCCTCAGTTCCCTCATCTGTAAAATGGGGATTAAGACTGTGAGCCCGCCGTGGGACAACCTGATCACCTTGTAACCTCCCCAGCGCTTAGAACAGTGCTTTGCACATAGTAAGCGCTTAATAAATGCCATCATCATCATCACTTCATTTCTCTGGGCCTCACCTGTAAAATGGGGCTGGAGAGTGTGAGCTCCTCGTAGGACAGAGACTGTGCCATTCGTTCATTCAGTCAATCGTATTCATTCATTCAATCGTATTTATTGAGTGCTTACTGTGTGCGGAGCACTGTACTAAGCGCTTGGAAAGTCCAATTCGGCAACAGATAGTGACAATCCCTACCCAACGACGAGCTCACAGTCTAGAAGACTGTCCGACCTGAAAAAACGTGTATCTACCCCAGCGCTTAGTACAGTGCTTGGCACATAGCACTTAACAAATACCAAAATTATTATTGTTGTTATTATTATTGTGTGCTGAGCGCTTGGGAGAGGCAGCGTGGCTTATCCAGCGCTTAGAACAGTGCTTTGCACATAGTAAGCACTTAACAAATGCCATCTTTATTATTATTATGATTATTATTATTATTATTATTATTATTATTGGAAAGAGCCCAGGCTTGGGAGTCAGAGGTTGTGGGTTCTAATCCCGCCTCTGCCACTTGTCAGCTGTGGGACTGTGGACAAGGCACTTAAATTCTCTGCACCTCAGTTCCCTCATCTGGAAAATGGGGATTGAGACTGTAAGCACCCCATGGGACAACCTGATCACCTTGTATCTACCCCAGTGCTTAGAGTGGTGCTTGGCACATAGTATGAACTGAACAAAGTTCATACTATGTTCAAAGTTCATAGAGAAGCAGCGTGGCTCAGTGGAAAGAGCCCGGGCTTTGGAGTCAGAGGTCATGGGTTCAAATCCCAGCTCCGACAACTCTCAGCTGTGTGACTTTGGGCAAGTCACTTCACTTCTCTGGGCCTCAGGTACTTCATCTGTCAAATGGGGATTAAAACTGTGAGTCCCCCGTGGGACCACCTGATCACCTTGTAACCTCCCCAGCGCTTAGAACAGTGCTTTGCACATAGTAAGCGCTTAACAAATACCATCAAAAACAACCCCACCATTATTAGACTGTGAGCCCGTTGTTGGGTAGGGACCGTCTCTATATGTTGCCAAGTTGTACTTCCCAAGCGCTTAGTACAGTGCTCTGCACACAGGAAGCGCTCAATAAATACGATTGAATGAATGAATGAGAGTACAATATAACAGTCAACAGACACATTCCCTGCCCCCTGAGCTTAGATCTGCGGGATTAGAACCCACGCCCTCTGACTCCCAAGCCATGTTGCTTCTAGCATGTACACATTCCAGAGCTCAGTATAGTGTTTGGCACATAGTGAGCACATAATAAATGCCACTAGCCTTCTTATAGTTATATTAATTTTACACATGGATTAGGTGGTGTCTGTGATCTGCTTGATTTGCATAACAATAATAATAATAATGATATTATTACCTCCTTCCCATCTTACCGTCTTACCTCCTTCCCTTCCCCACAGCAACTGTATATATATATATATATATATATATATATGTTTGTACATATTTATTACTCTATTTTACTTGTACATATCTATTCTATTTATTTCATTTTGTTAATATGTTTGGTTTTGTTCTCTGTCTCCCCCTTCTAGACTGTGAGCCCACTGTTGGGTAGGGACCGTCTCTATATGTTGCCAACTTTGACTTCCCAAGCGCTTAGTCCAGTGCTCTGCACACAGTAAGCGCTCAATAAATACGATTGATTGATTGATTGATATTTAAGCGCTTACTGTGTGCCAAGCACTGTTCTAAGCACTGGGCTAGGTACAGGGGGTTCAGGTTGTCCCACGTGGGGCTCACAGTCTTAATCCCCATTTTACAGATGAGGTAACTGAGGCACAGAGAAGTGAGGTGACTCGCCCAAGGTCACCCAGCAGACAAGTGGCGGTACAGGGATTAGAACCCATGTCCTCCGACTCCCAAGCCCGGGCTCTTTCCACTGAGCCACGCCGCGTCTGGAGGCCAGCAATTAGCAGAGAAAATAATACTACTACTACTACTAATAATAATAATAATAATAATAATAATAATAATAATAATTACTTGTTAAGCGCCTACTGTGTGCCAAGCACTGTTCTAAGCACCGCGGTAGATACAAGCCAATCAGGTTGGGTCCCCACCCTGGAGAAGCACCTGTCTCTGGGATTTATTCATTTACTCCATTCATTCATTCAGTCGTATTTATAATAATAATAATAATGATGGCATTTGTTAAGCGCTTACTGTGTGCAAAGCACTGTACTGAGCGCTTGGGAGCGGACAGTAGGACAATAAACAGACCCATTCCCTGCCCACAACGAGTTTACAGTTCCATTCCAGTTACATAATGGTTTCTTCGTAATGGTTTTCTATTTGCTTTCGTTGCTCCTTGGGGACAGGAGCTGTCTCTGTTGTATCGTACTTCCCCAAGTACTTAGTACAGTCTGCTGTGTGACGTTGGGCAAGTCCCTTCACTTCTCTGGGCCTCAGTTCCCTCATCTGTAAAATGGGGATGGAGACTGCGAGCCCCACATGGGGCAGGGACTGTGTCCAATCCGATCTGCTTATATCCTTCCCAGCGCTTAGAACAGCGCCTGGCACATAGTTAAGCGCTTAAATACCATAATTATTGTTATTATTGTTATTATTATTAATATTACAATCAATCAATCATATTTATTGAGCGCTTACTGTGTGCAGAGCACTGTACTACAATTACACTGTATTACAGTGCTCCGCCAACAGTAAGTGCTCAGTAAATGCCAGTGATTGCTGTTGACTTTGTGTCTGCATTTTCCTTCTTGTCTCCGTTAATATGCTAGCAATTTATGTCCGTCTCCCAGTGTTAATATGATAATAATAATAATGATAATTGGCATTTGTTAAGCGCTTACTATGCGCAAAGCACCGTTCTAAGCGCTGGGAAGGATATAGGGTGATCAGGTTGTCCCACGTGGGGCTCCCAGTCTTAATCCCCATGTTACAGATGAGGGAACTGAGGCCCAGAGAAGTGAAGTGACTTGCCCAAGATCACACAGCTGACATGTGGCGGAGTCGGGATTCGAACCCATGACCTCTGACTCCAGAGCCCGGGCTCTTTCCACTGAGCCACGCTGTAATATGTTTTGTTTTTTTCTCTGTCTCCCCCTTCTAGACTGTGAGCCCACTGTTGGGTAGGGACCGTCTCTAGATGTTGCCAACTTGGACTTCCCAAGCGCTTAGTACAGTGCTCTGCACACAGTAAGCGCTCAATAAATACGATTGAATGAATGAATGTTATTTATAATGATGGTATTTTAAGTGCTTACTCCATGTTGCATGTTGACACCCGTCCACATGTTTTGTTTTGTTGTCTGTCTCCCCCTTCTAGACTGTGAGCCCGTTGTTGGGTAGGGACCGTCTCTATATGTCGCCAAACTGTACTTCCCAAGCGCTTAGTACAGTGCTCTGCACACAGTAAGCGCTCAATAAATATGATTGAATGAATGAATGAATGTTAAACACTGTTCTAAGCACTGGGGTAGATAGAAGCTAATCAAGCTAATCAGTCCATAGCCCACCGGGGCCTCAAAGACTTCCATTCATTCACTCAATCGTATTTATTGAGCGCTTACTGTGTGCAGAGCACTGTACTAAGCTCTTGGAAAGTACAGTTCGGCAACAGATAGAGACAATCCTAACCCCCATTTTCTAGATGGGGCCCAGAGAGGTGAAGTGACCAGCCCAGGGTCACCCAGCAGACATGTGGCAGAGCCAGGATTAGAACCCAGGTCCTTCTGAGTCCCAGGCCTGGGCTCTGTCCACTAGGCCACACTGCTTTGATCTCTCTCCTTCCTTACTTTCTGATTCGTCGTGCTTAGTTCCAGCGCTTAGAACAGTGCTTGGCACATAGTAAGCGCTTAACAAATACCATCATTATTTTCGTCATTTTTTTCTGATCTGGTCTGGAGGATCAATCAATCAATCGTATTTATTCATCGTCATCATCATCATCATCAATCGTATTTATTGAGCGCTTACTGTGTGCAGAGCACTGTACTAAGCGCTTGGGAAGTCCAAGTTGGCAACATATAGAGACAGTCCCTACCCACCAGTGGGCTCACAGTCTAAAAGGGGGAGACAGAGAACAAAACCAAACATACTAACAAAATAAAATAAATAGAATAGATATGTACAAGTAAAATAAATAAATAATAAGTAGAGTAATAAATATGTACAAGCATATATACATATATACAGGTTTATTATTATTATTATTATTATTTATTGAGCACTTACTGTGTGCAGAGCACTGTACTAAGCGCTTGGGGAGGATGTGCAGGTACAGTAGAGTAGCTAAACATGAACCCTGCCAACAGGGAGCTCACAACCTCGACCTTCTCCTTGCCAGGTCCTAGACCCAATCAATCAGTGCTATTTTTTGAGCGCTTACCGTGTGCAGAGCACTGTACTAAGTCCTTGGAGAGGACTTAGTAATAATAATAATGGCATTTATTAAGCGCTTACTATGTGCAAAGCACTGTTCTAAGCACTGGGGAGGTTCCAAGGTGATCAGGTTGTCCCACGGTGGGGCTCACAGTCTTAATCCCCATTTTACAGATGAGGCAACTGAGGCTATTTATTTATTTATTTTACTTGTACATATCTATTCTATTTCTTTTATTTTGGTAATATGTTTGGTTTTGTTCTCTGTCTCCCCCTTTTAGACTGTGAGCCCACTGTTGGGTAGGGACTGTCTCTATGTGTTGCCAACTTGTACTTCCCAAGTGCTTAGTCCAGTGCTGTGCACACAGTAAGCGCTCAATAAATACGATTGATTGATTTATTGATTGCCCAAAGTCACACAGCTGACAACTGGCGGAGCCGGGATCCTGAACCCATGACCTCTGACTCCAAAGCCCGGGATCTTTCCACTGAGCCACGCTGCTTTTCTAAAATTTTATCTCAGCACTCCTAGGTGATTTATTCTAAACCCTCCCGTGTATTTACAATTTTTTTTTAAACTCTCTTACCAGAGAGGGGATTAGGGGACAGTAGAACACACTCCCTGCCCGCAACAAGCTTGCAGTCTAGGGGTCACAGACCCAAGTGCAGAGAATCATAATGATGGTATTTGTTAAGAGCTTACTATGTGCCAAGCACTATTCTAAGCGCTGGGGGAGATACACCAACTTGTACTTCCCAAGCTCTTAGTAATAATAATAATAATAATAATAATAATAATGGCATTTATTAAGGGCTTACTATGTGCAAAGCACTGTTCTAAGCGCTGGACTCTGCACACAGTATGTGCTCAGTAAATACAATTGAATTAATGAATGAATGAATACAAGGTAATCAGGTTGTCCCACGTGGGGCTCACCGTCTTAATCCCCATTTTACAGATGAGATAACTGAGGCACAGAGAAGTTAAGTGGCTTGCCTAAGGTCACACAGCAGGCAAGTGGCAGGGGCGGGATTCAAACCCGTGTCCTCTGACTCCCAGCCCGGGCTCTTTCCACTAAGCCACACTGCTTCTCGAGAAGTTGAGAAACCGTTTTCTGCCCAGCTAACTTCTCACCCAGGTCCAGGTCAATCACTATCCTGGTAGGAATAATAATAATAATAATTTTATTATTATAATATAATAATAATAATATATTATTGGGGAAGCAGCGTGACTTAACGGAAAGAACCCGGGCTCTGGAGTCAGAGGTCATGGGTTCAAATCCCAGCTCCACCGCTTGTCAGCTGTGTGACTTTGGGCAAGTCACTTCACTTCCCTGGGCCTCAGTTCCCTCATCTGTAAAATGGGGATTAAGCTTGTGAGCCCCACATGGGACAACCTGATCACCTTGTATCCTCCCCAGCGCTTAGAACAGTGCTTTGCATATAGTAAGTGCTTAACAAATACCAAAATTATTATTATTATTATTAATAATAATAACCCTACCTTGGTAGGAATAATGAAAATAATTTGGGCATTTGTTAAGTGCTTACTATGTGCCAGGCACCACACTAAGCGCTGGGGTAGAGACAAGCTAATCGGGTCAGACACAGTCCCTGGCCCACACAGGGCTCACAGTCTTTCCAGTGCTTAGAAAGTGCTTGGCAAATAATAATAATGATAATAACAATAATAATAATAATAATAATAATAATGGTATTTGTTATGCACTTACTCTGTGCCAAGCACTGTTCTAAGCACTGAAGTAGATATAAGATACTCAGGTTGTCCCACGTGGGGCTCACAGTCTTCATCCCCATTTTACAGATGAGGTCACTGAAGCACAGAGAAGTGAAGTGACTTGCCCAAAGTCCCACAGCTGACAAGTGGTGGAACTGGGATTAGAACCCACGACCTCTGACTCCCAAGCCCAGACTCTTTCCACTAAGCCACGCTGCTTCTCTAGTAAACGTTTATCAAGCACCATTATTATTATTATATTATTATATTAACATAATATATTCATTCATTCATTCAATCGTATTTATTGAGCGCTTACTGTGGGCAGAGCACTGTACTAAGTGCTTGGGAAGTCCAAGTCGGCAACATACAGAGACGGTCCCTATCCAACAGCGGGCTCACAGTCTAGAAGGGGGAGACAGACAACAAAACCAAACATATTAACAAAATAAAATAAATAGAATAAATAAATAAATAGAATAGAATATATAATATATTAATATAATCTATAATATAATAATAATAATAACCATCATCATCATCCCCATTTTACAGATGAGGGAACTGAGGCCCAGAGAAGGGAAATGACTTTCCCAAGGTCATGCAGCAGACAAGTGGGATTAGAATTGGGAAGCAGTGTGGCTCAGTGGAAATGATGATGATGATGATAATGGTATTTGTTAAGCGCTTACTATGTGCGAAGCACTGTTCTAAGCGCTGGGGGGATACAAGGTGATCAGGTTGTCCCACGTGGGGCTCACAGTCTTCATCCCCATTTTACAGATGAGGGAACTGAGGCCCAGAGAAGTGAAGTGACTTGCCCAAGGTCACACAGCTGTAAAATGGGGATTAAAACTGTGGGCCCCCCCTTGGGGCAACCTGATGACCTTGTAACCTCCCCGGCGCTTGGAACAGTGCTTTGCACGTAGTAAGCGCTTAACAAATACCATCATTATTATGATTTATTATTTGCTTGTATCCACTCCAGCGCTTAGAACAATGCCTGGCACATAGGAAGCACTTAACAAATGCCACAGTTATTGTTTGTTTCCTCCCGTATCGAGGAAACATATATATGCATATATGTTTGTACATATTTATTACTCTATTTATTTATTTTACTTGTACATATCTATTCTATTTATTTTATTTTGTTAGTATGTTTGGTTTTGTTCTCTGTCTTCCCCTTTTAGACTGTGAGCCCACTGTTGGGTAGGGACTGCCTCTATATGTTGCCAGTTGGTACTTCCCAAGCGCTTAGTACAGTGCTCTGCACATAGTAAGCGCTCAATAAATAGGATTGATGATGATGATGATGATGACAATTTGCGGAGTGAGGATTTGAACGCATGACCTCTGACTCCAAAGCCCGGGCCCTTTTCACTGAGCCACGCTACACGGGCTTGGGAGCCAGAGGTCATGGGTTCTAATCCCCGCTCCGCCGCTTGTCAGCTGTGCGACTTGGGCAGGCCGCTTCACTTCTCTGGGCCTCAGTGACCTCATCCGTCAAATGGGGATGAAGACTTTGAGCCCCACGTGGGACAACCCGATGACCTTGTATCCCCCGCAGCGCTTAGAACAGTGCTCGCCACATAGTAAGTGCTCAACGAATGCCATCATTATTCATTAGAACCGAGACATGTGCTCTTTCCCTTAGGCCGCGCTGCTTCTCTGGTGTCTGGGTTGCTCAGCGTGGGCAGGGAATGTGTCTGCCAGCTCTGTTATACTTTACTCTCCCAAGCGCTTAGTACAGTGGTCTGCACATAGTAAGCGCTCAATAAATACGATTGATGATGGTCTGCACCCAGTGGGTGCTCAATAAACACAATCGATGGCTGATCGTGGAAGCCAAGGAAGTGACAGTTTCATCCTTAGTAAGCAGATCCCTCTTCCCCAGCCCAGCCTCAAAGACCCCGGCTCATTCGTTCTGTCGCCCTCTCCCAAGTGCTCAGTACAGTGCTCCGCACGTGATAAGCGCTCACTAAGTAATAATAATAATAATAATGGCATTAGTTAAGCTCTTACTATGTGCAGAGCACTGTCTAAGCGCTGGATCAAGGTGATCAAGTTGTTCCACATGGGGCTCACAGTCTTCATCCCCATTTTCCAGATGAGGTAACTGAGGCTCAGAGAAGTTAAGTGACTTGCCCAAGGTCACACAGCAGACACGTGGCAGCGCCGGGATTCGAACCCGTGACCTCTGACTCCAAAGCCCGGGCTCTTCTCCACTGAGCCGCGCTGCTCCTCCTCAAGTACGACCGACTGCCCCACTGACTCACCGAATCCCCTGCCGTTCATCCATTCAGTTCATTCAATCGTATTTATTGAGCGCTTACTGTGTGCAGAGCACTGTACTGAGCGCTTGGGAATTCCAAGTCGGCAACCTATAGTCGGTCCTTACCCGACAACGGGCTTACAGTCTAGAAGGGGGGAGACAGACAACAAAACAAAACATGTAGACAGGTGTCAAAATCGTCAGAACAAATAAAATTAAATAGAATTGCCATAATAATAATGATGATGGCATCTGTTAAGTGCTTACTACGTGCAAAGCAATGTTCTAAACACTGGGGAGGTTACAAGGTGATCAGGTTGCCCCACGGGGGGCTCACAGTCTTCATCCCCATTTTACAGATGAGGTAACAGGCACAGAGAATCAATCCATCGTATTTATTGAGCGCTTACTGTGTGCAGAGCACTGTACTAAGCGCTTGGGAAGTACAAGTTGGCAACATATAGAGACGGTCCCTACCCAACAGTGGGCTGACAGTCTAAAAGGAATGATGGCATTTATTAAGCACTTACTATATGCAAAGCACTGTTCTAAGTGCTGGGGAGGTTACAGGGTGATCAGGCTGTCCCGGGGGGGACTCACAGTTTTAATCCCCATTTTCCAGATGAGGTAACTGAGGCACAGAGAATCAATCAATTGTATTTATTGAGCGCTTGCTGTGTGCAGAGCACTGTACTAAGCGCTTGGGAAGTACAAGTTGGCAACATATAGAGACGGTCCCTACCCAACAGTGGGCTCACAGTCTAAAAGGAATGATGGCATTTATTAAGCACTGTTCTAAGCGCTGGGGTGGTTACAGGGTGATCAGGCTGTCCCAGGGGGGACTCACAGTTTTAATCCCCATTTTCCAGATGAGGTCACTGAGGCCCAGAGAAGTGAAGTGACTTGCCCAAAGTCACACCGCTGACAGTTGGTGGAGCCGGGATTTGAGTCCGTGACCTCTGACTCCAAAGCCCGGGCTCTTTCGCCGCGCCACGCTGCTCCTCCATCCAGCCGTTCAGGTCATTCGGTCGTACTCCCTGAGCGCTCACCGCGTGCAGGGCGCTGCGCTGAGCGCTCGGAAAGGACAATCCGGCAAATTTCACTGTACCTCGTTCTCGCCTGTCCCGCCGTCGACCCCCGGCCCACGTCATCCCCCGGGCCTGGAATGCCCCCAATCCCTCTGCCCACCCGCCAAGCTAGCTCTCTTCCTCCCTTCAAGGCCCTGCTGAGAGCTCACCTCCTCCAGGAGGCCTTCCCAGACTGAGCCCCTTCCTTCCTCTCCCCCTCGTCCCCCTCTCCATCCCCCCATCTTACCTCCTTCCCTTCCCCACAGCACCTGTATATATGTATATATGGTTGTACATATTTATTACTCTATTTATTTATTTATTTATTTATTTATTTTACTTGTACATTTCTATCCTATTTATTTAATTTTGTTGGTATGTTTGGTTCTGTTCTCTGTCTCCCCCTTTTAGACTGTAAGCCCACTGTTGGGTAGGGACTGGCTCTATGTGTTGCCAATTTGTACTTCCCAAGCGCTTAGTACAGTGCTCTGCACATAGTAAGCGCTCAATAAATACGATTGATTGATTGATTGATTGATTGAAATTTCCATCCCCTCCGCACGCTCTCCCTCCGTGTCTCCGGGAGTGATGTTTGGTTTTGTTCTCTGTCTCCCCCTTTTAGACCGTGAGCCCACTGTTGGGTAGGGACTGTCTCTATGTGTTGCCAATTTGGACTTCCCAAGCGCTTAGTACAGTGCTCTGCACACAGTAAGCGCTCAATAAATACGATTGATGATGATGATGAGTGAGGGAGCGAAAGCCACAACCCACGGGCCCCTTCGAAAGGCACGCAACCCACGGGCCTCCATCGACAGGCCCGGCTCTGACCTCATCCTCGGCCTCCCTGGGGGGCGGTGAGATCATGGGGATGGTGGGGGGGTCTCTCCAAAGGGTTGGACGCGCCGAGGGATGGGGAGGACACCTTCCAAGATGATCTCATCCATCCCACCGCCCTCCCGGGAAAAGCTGGCAGAGGCCGGGCCCAGAGCGATTAACGAACGGGCCCTGGGATGCCATTCCCCGTGATGGCCTGTTCCCATGGCAACAGCCGGCTCCCATCCACAGGTATCTTTTATTGTCAGGGGGGCGAGTTCGGGCTGCCTCGCTTTACCCCCTAGTAGCCCAAGAGGAGAGCGACGGCAGCCGCCTCCGAGAATGGGGCGACCACCCCGTTCCGGCCTTCGTTCATTCCCGCTCTTAGTGCGTGGCACATAATAGCCCAATGTTGGGTAGGGACCGTCTCTATATGTTGCCAATTTGTACTTCCCAAGCGCTTAGTACAGTGCTCTGCACATAGTAAGCGCTCAATAAATACGATTGATGATGATGATGATGCTCTGCACATAGTAAGCGCTCAATAAATACGATTGATGATGATGATGATGCTCTGCACATAGTAAGCGCTCAATAAATACGATTGAGGATGATGATGATGTTCTGCACATAGTAAGCGCTCAATAAATGCGATTGAGGATGATGATGATGCTCTGCACATAGTAAGCGCTCAATAAATACGATTGATTGATAATAACAATACTAATAATAATGATGGAGTTAGTACAGGTAGTACAGTTATGTTGCCGGTTTGTACTTGTGTTGCCAGTTTGTACTTCCCAAGCGCTTAGGACAGTGCTCTGCACATAGTAAGCGCTCAATAAATACGATTGATTGATTGATCATAACAATACTAATAATAATGATGGAGTTAGTACAGGTAGTACAGTTATGTTGCCGGTTTGTACTTGTGTTGCCAGTTTGTACTTCCCAAGCGCTTAGGACAGTGCTCTGCACACAGTAAGCGCTCAATAAATACGATTGATTGATAATAACAATACTAATAATAATGATGGAGTTAGTACAGGTAGTACAGTTATGTTGCCGGTTTGTGCTTGTGTTGCCAGTTTGTACTTCCCAAGCGCTTAGTACAGTGCTCTGCACATAGTAAGCGCTCAATAAATATGATTGATTGATTGATCATAACAATACTAATAATAATGATGGAGTTAGTACAGGTAGTACAGTTATGTTGCCAGTTTGTACTTGTGTTGCCAGTTTGTACTTCCCAAGCGCTTAGGACAGTGCTCTGCACATAGTAAGCGCTCAATAAATATGATTGATTGATTGATAATAACAATACTAATAATAATGATGGAGTTAGTACAGGTAGTACAGTTATGTTGCCGGTTTGTACTTCTGTTGCCAGTTTGTACTTCCCAAGTGCTTAGGACAGTGCTCTGCACACAGTAAGCGCTCAATAAATACGATTGATTGATAATAACAATACTAATAATAATGATGGAGTTAGTACAGGTAGTACAGTTACGTTGCCAGTTTGTACTTGTGTTGCCAGTTTGTACTTCCCAAGCGCTTAGGACAGTGCTCTGCACATAGTAAGCACTCAATAAATATGATTGATTGATTGATAATAACAATACTAATAATAATGATGGAGTTAGTACAGGTAGTACAGTTACGTTGCCAGTTTGTACTTGTGTTGCCAGTTTGTACTTCCCAAGCGCTTAGGACAGTGCTCTGCACATAGTAAGCGCTCAATAAATATGATTGATTGATTGATAATAACAATACTAATAATAATGATAGAGTTAGTACAGGTAGTACAGTTATGTTGCCAGTTTGTACTTGTGTTGCCAGTTTGTACTTCCCAAGCGCTTAGGACAGTGCTCTGCACATAGTAAGCGCTCAATAAATATGATTGATTGATTGATCATAACAATACTAATAATAATGATGGAGTTAGTACAGGTAGTACAGTTATGTTGCCGGTTTGTACTTGTGTTGCCAGTTTGTACTTCCCAAGCGCTTAGTACAGTGCTCTGCACACAGTAAGCGCTCAATAAATATGATTGATTGATTGATAATAACAATACTAATAATAATGATGGAGTTAGTACAGGTAGTACAGTTATGTTGCCGGTTTGTACTTGTGTTGCCAGATTGTACTTCCCAAGCGCTTAGTGCAGTGCTCTGCACACAGTAAGCGCTCAATAAATATGATTGATTGATTGATAATAACAATACTAATAATAGTGATGGAGTTAGTACAGGTAGTACAGTTATGTTGCCAGTTTGTGCTTGTGTTGCCAGTTTGTACTTCCCAAGCGCTTGGTACAGTGCTCTGCACATAGTAAGCGCTCAATAAATGATTGATTGATTGATAATAACAATACTAATAATAATGATGGAGTTAGTACAGGTAGTACAGTTATGTTGCCAGTTTGTACTTGTGTTGCCAGTTTGTACTTCCCAAGCGCTTAGTCCAGTGCTCTGCACACAGTAAGCGCTCAATAAATACGATTGATTGATAGTACAGGTAGTAAAGCGCTTAGTGCAATCAATCAATCAATCAATCAATCAATCGTATTTACTGAGCGCTTACTGTGTGCAGAGCACTGGACTAAGCGCTTGGGAAGTACAAGTTGGCAACATATAGAGACGGTCCCTACCCAACAGTGGGCTCACAGTCTAAAAGTACAGTGCTCTGAACACAGTAAGCGCTCAATAAATACGATTGATTGATTGATGGGATTTATGTGCCAACTGTAATATGTATATATGTTTGTACGTATTTATTACTCTATTTATTTATTTATTTATTTATTTATTTATTTATTTATTTATTTATTTATTTTACCTGTACATATCTATTCTATTTATTTTATTTTGTTAGTATGTTTGGTTTTGTTCTCTGTCTCCCCCTTTTAGACTGTGAGCCCGCTGTTGGGTAGGGACTGTCTCTATATGTTGCCAACTTGTACTTCCCAAGCGCTTAGTACAGTGCTCTGCACACAGTAAGCGCTCAATAAATACGATTGATTGATTGATTGATGAGATTTATTAAGCTTTGGAGTCAGAGGTCATGGGTTCCAATCCCGGCTCCGCCAATTGTCAGCTATGTGACTTTGGGCAAGTCACTTCACTTCTCTGGGCCTCAGTTCCCTCATCTGTAAAATGGGGATGAAGGCTGTGAGCCCCCTGTGGGACAACCTGATCACCTTGTAATAATAATAATGATAATAATAATGTTGGCATTTGTTAGGCACTTACTATGTGCAAAGCACTGTTCTAAGTGCTGGGGGGGCTACAAAGTGATCAGTTGTCCCAGGGGGGGCTCACAGTCTTAATCCCCATTTTACAGATGAGGTAACTGAGGCTCAGAGAAGTTAGGTGACTTGCCCAAGGTCACCCAGCAGACATGTGGCGGAGCCGGGATTCAAACCCATGACCTCTGACTCCAAAGCCCGTGCTCTTTCCACTGAGCCATGCTGCCTGGCTCAGCACTTAGAACAGTGCTTTGCATATAGTAAGTGCTTAATAAGTGCCATCATCATCATTATTATTATTAAGCGCTTACTATGTGCCATGCACTGTTCTAAGCGCTGGGGGAGATACAAGATAATCGGGGTGTCCCACGTGGGGCTCACAGTCTCCATCCCCATTTTACGGATGAGGGAACTGAGGCACAGAGAAGTGAAGTGGCTTGCCGAAAGTCACACAGCAGGCGAGTGGCAGAGCCGGGATTAGAACCCATGTCCTTTGGCTCCCAAGCCTGGGCTCTTTCCACTAAGCCACGCTGCTTCTCTGAGCCATGCTAATGACAGTACTTGTTGAGCGCTTACTTTGTGCCAAACTAGGGTATCTGGTTGTCCCACGTGGGGCTCGTGGTCTTCATCCCCATTTTACAGATGAGGGAATTGAGGCCCAGAGAAGTTAAGTGACTTGCCCACAGTCACACAGCAGACAAGTGGCAGAGCCGGGATTCTGACTCCCAAGCCCGGGCTCTTTCCACTAAACCACACTGCTAAGTGCTTAACAAATACCATCATCATCATCATTCAGTCGTATTTATTCATTCAGTCAGTCAGTCGTATTTATTGAGCGCTTACTGTGCGTGGAGCACTATACTAATGCTTGGAAAGTACAATTTATTGAGCGCTCACTGTGTGCGGAGCACTGGACTAAGCGCTTGGAAAGTACAATTCGACAACAGAGACAGTCCCTACCCAACAATGGGCTCATGGTCTAGATGGCGTCCATTAATGAGTAGTAATGGTCATGGTACTACTGTGTTGTAGCACTAGTTAATAATAATAATAATAGTAATAATAATAATAATAATAATAGTATTTGTTTAGCGCTTACTATGTGCCAGGCACTGTTCTAAGAGCTGGGGTAGATACAAGGTCCTCAGGTTGGTCCACATGGGGTTCAAGTCCTAATTCCCATTTTACAGATGAGGTAACTGAGGCCCAGAGAAGTGAAGTGACTTGCCCGAAGTCACACAGCTGACAGTGGTGGAGCCAGGATTAGAACCCACGGCTCTCAAGCCTGGGCTCTTTCCACTAAGCCACGCTCCTTCTCAGGTTATCCGATTGTCCCATGTGGAGCTCACAGTCCCAATCCTCATTTTCCAGATGAGGTAACTGAGGCACGGAGAAGAGAAGTGACTAGCCCAAGGTCACACAGCGGACAATAATAATAATGGCGGTATTTGTTAAGCGCTTACTATGTGCCGAGCACTCTTCTAAGCACTGGGGTAGATACCAGGTAATCAGTTGATCCCATGTGGGGCTCACGGTTTCAATCCCCATTTTCCAGATGAGTTGACTGAGGGTCAGAGGTGTGAAGTAGCTTGCCCAAAGTCACATAGCAGGCAAGTGGCAGAGGCAGGATTAGAACCCACGTCCTTTGGCTCCCAAGCCCCGGCTCTTTCCGCTGAGCCACGCTGCTCCTCAATAGTTGAGGTAGTAGCAGTAATAGTTGTAATAGTGTCAATAGTAGTAACGTAATAGTAGTTGTAGAACCAGTATTAGTACTGCAATGCTGGTAGCAATAATAATAATAATAATAATAATAATGATAGCATTAATTAAGCACTTACTATGTGCAAAGCACTGTTCTAAGCGGAGGACACAGATCCCCATCTGTAAAATGGGGATGAAAACTGTGAGCCCCCCGTGGGACAACCTGATCACCTTGTAACCTCCCCAGCACTTAGAACAGTGCTTTGCACAGAGTAAGCGCTTAATAAATGCTATCATTATCATTCTTATTATTACAAGGTGATCAGGTTGTCCCACGGGGGGCTCACAGTCTTCATCCCCATTTTCCAGATGAGGGAACTGAGGCCCAGAGAAGTGAAGCGACTTACCCAAAGTCACACAGCTGGCAATTGGCAGAGCGGGGATTTGAACCCATGGCCTCGGACTCCAAAGCCCGGGCTCTTTCCACTGAGCCCCGCTGCTTCTCTA
This sequence comes from Tachyglossus aculeatus, assembly GCF_015852505.1. NCBI lineage: Eukaryota > Metazoa > Chordata > Mammalia > Monotremata > Tachyglossidae > Tachyglossus > Tachyglossus aculeatus. Next base: position 42,101,364 of record NC_052086.1, on the reverse strand, counting down.
AGTAGTGGTAATAGCTGTAGTAATAATAGTAATAATAATGTTGGTATTTATTAAGCACTTATCATATGCCAACCACTGTTCTAAGCACTGGGGTAGATACAAGGTCATCCGGTTGTTCCACGTGGGGCTTACAGTCTTCATCCCCAATTTACAGATAATAATAATAATAATAATAATAATAATAATAATAATAATAATAATAATATTGATGGCATGAATGAATGAATCCCCATCTAGGGCAGAGATTGTGTCCAACCTGATTGTCTTAAGTCTACATGAGCGCTTAGTCCCAGTCCCTGGAACATAGCCAGTGAGAATAATAATAATAATAATAATAATAATAATGGCATTTGTTAAGCGCTTACTATGTGCAAAGCACTGTTCTAAGCGCCGGGGGGATACAAGGTGATCAGGTTGTCCCACATGGGGCTCACAGTCTGAGAGAAGCAGCTTGGCTCAATGGAAAGAGCCCGGACTTTGGAGTCAGAGGTCATGGGTTCAAATCCCGGCTCCACAAATTGTCAGCTGTGGGACTTTGGGCAAGTCACTTCACTTCTCTGGGCCTCAGTGACCTCATCTGTTAAATAGGGATTAAGAAGATTGTGAGTCCCCCCGTGGGGCAACCTGATCACCTTGTAACCTCCCCAGCGCTTAGAACAGTGCTTTGCACATAGTAAGCGCTTAATAAATGCCATCATTATTATTAATCCCCACTTTACAGAGAAGGTAACTGAGGCACAGAGAAGGCACAGAGAAGTGAGAAGCAGCGGGGCCCAGGCGGCTAGAGTCCAGGCCTGGGAGTCGGAAGGACCCAGGTTCTAATCCCGGCTCCACCGTTTGTCTGCTGTGTGACCTTGGGCAAGTCGCTTCACTTCTCTGGGCCTCAGTTCCCTCTTCTGCAAAATGGATATGCCATCCCTGTTCTCCCTCCTACTTAGACTGTGAGCCCTATGTGGGACCTGATTATCTTGTATTAACGCCAGGATGCAGAACACTGTACTGAGCGCCCGGAGACTACATTACAACAGAGTTGGTAGATACATTCCTTGCCCTCAAATAACTTACTTAGACTGTGAGCCCCGCTTGGGACAGGGACTGTGTCCAACCTCAGTTCCCTCATCTGTAAAATGGGGATTAAGACTGTGAGCCCCCCCCGTGGGACAACCTGATCTCCTTGTAACCTCCCCAGTGCTTAGAACAGTGCTTTGCACATAGTAAGCGCTTAATAAATGCCATAATTACTATTATTATTAAGTAACTTGTAATAATAATAATAATAAGGATAATTGTAGTATTTGTTAAGTGCTTTGTATGCCAGGCACTGTACTAAGCACTGAGGTGGACACAAATTGACTTGAATATGGGGCTGGCCCACATGGGGCTCACAGGCTCAATCCCCATTTTACAGATGAGCAAACCGAGGCCCAGAGAAGTGAAATGACTCGCCCAAGGTCACACAGCAGACAAGTGGCAGAGCTGGAATTCGAACCCAAGATCTTCTGACTTCCAAGCCCGGGCTTTAAACACTGCACCTGATGCTGCTTCCCAGAGAAGCAGGGTGGTTCAGTGGAAAGAGCCCAGGCTTCGGAGTCAGAGGTCACGGGTTCTAATCCCGGCTCCACCAGTTGTCAGCTGGGTGACTTTGGGCAAGTCACTTCACTTCTCTGGGCCTCAGTGACCTCATCCGGAAAATGGGGATGAAGACTGGGAGCCCCCCGTGGGACAACCTGATCACCTTGTAACCTCCCCAGCACTTAGAATGGTGCTTTGCATATAGTAAGCGCTTAATAAATGCCCGTATTATTATTATTATTATTCTTACTGTACTAAGCGCTTGGGAGAGTAGACTATAGCAGAGTTTGTAGACATGACCCCTGCTCACACAGTGCTTGCGGTTTAGAGGGGGAGGCGGACATTAATGTAAATGTATATGCTGCCAACTTGGACTTCCCAAGCGCTTAGTACAGTGCTCTGCACACAGTAAGCGCTCAATAAATACGATTGATTGATTGATTGTTAAATAAATTATGGCTAAGTACATAAGTCCTGCGGGACTGAAAGAGGGGTGAATAAAGTGTGCAAATCCAAGTGTAGGGATTCATTCATTCATTCAATCGTATTTATTGAGCGCTTACTGTGTGCAGAGCACTGTACTAAGCGCTTGGGAAGTCCAAGTGGGCAACATCTAGAGGTACAGAAGGGAGTGGGAGAAGAGTTGTGAGCCCGTTGTTAGGTAAGGACCGTCTCCATACGTCGCCAACTTGTACTTCCAAAGTGCTTAGTACAGTGCTCTGCACACAGTAAGCGCTCAGTGAATACGATTGAATGAATGAATGAAAAGAGGGCTTAGTCAGGGAAGGCCTCTTGGAGGAGGTGGGCTTTTATTAAGGTTTTGACGGAGGGGAGAGGGACCGGACCGTCGGTTGGATACGAGGAGGGGTGAGTGGTCCAGACCAGAGGCAGGATGTGGGCGAGAGGTCAGTGGCGAGGTAGACGATAATAATAATTGGGGTATTTGTTAGGCGCTTACTATGTGCCGGGTACTGTACTAAGCGCTAGGGAGGATACAGTCAAATTGGATGGGGCACAGTTCCTGTCCCACATGGGGGTCGAGATGAGATGGAGGGACGGTGAGTAGGTGAGAAGGTACGCTGAGAAGCAGCATGGCTCAGTGGAAAGAGCCCGGGCTTGGGAGTCAGAGGTTGTGGGTTCTAATCCTGCCTCCACCACATGTCTGCTGTGTGACCTTGGGCAAGTCACTTCACTGCTCTCCCTCCCTCTGCCCATCCGCCAAGCTAGCTCGCTTCCTCCCTTCAAGGCCCTGCTGAGAGCTCACCTCCTCCAGGAGGCCTTCCCAGACTGAGCCCCTTCCTTCTTCTCCCCCTCGTCCCCCTCTCCATCCCCCCCATCTTACCTCCTTCCCTTCCCCACAACACCTGTATATATGTTTGTGCATATTTATTACTCTATTTATTTGTTTATTTATTTTACTTGTACATATCTATTCTATTTATTTTATTTTGTTAGTATGTTTGGTTTTGTTCTCTGTCTCCCCCTTTTAGACTGTGAGCCCACTGTTGGGTAGGGACTGTCTCTAGATGTTGCCAATTTGTACTTCCCAAGCGCTTAGTCCAGTGCTCTGCACATAGTAAGCACTCAATAAACACGATTGATGATGATGATGATGCTCTGAGCCTCGGTTCCCTCATCTGGAAAATGGGGATGAAGACTGTGAGCCCCACGTGGGACAACCTGATCACCTTGTATCCCCCCCAGAGCTTAGAACAGTGCTTCGGACATAGTAAGTGATTAACAAATGCTATTATTATTATTATTATCATTATTATTATTATTATTATTATTATTATTATTATTTGGACATTAGAGGACCAGAGTGTGTGTGCTGGGTTGGAGTAGGAAAGCAGTGAGGTAAGGTAGGAGTGGGTTAGGGAATGTGTCTGTTTATTGTTGCAATGTGTTCAGTGTGGCTTAGTGAAAAGAGACTGGGCTTGGGAGTCGGAGGTCATGGGTTCTAATCCCGGCTCCACCACTTGTCAGCTGGGTGACTTTGGGCAAGTCACTTCACTTCTCTGGGCCTCAGTTACCTCATCTGGAAAATGGGGATTAAGACTGTGAGCCCCCCGTGGGACAACCTGATCACCTTGTATCCCCCCCAGCGCATAGGACAGTGCTCCGCACATAGTAAGCGCTTAACAAATGCCATCATTATCATTATCATTATTATTATTATTCCAAGCGCTTGCTCCAGTGCTCTGCACCCAGTAAGCGCTCCATAATGTATGTTCGTGTTTATGTACACCCAATGCTGAGCGTAGGATAAAAGCATAAATGCTAAGGGGGGCTGATGGATTGATTCAGTTAAAGGGGAAGTGTTTATGGAAAGCGAGTGCTATACCTTGAGTGTACTTAACACCATTTATACAGAAACAGATTGTAAACTAGCTTTTAGTCACTTCATGAGGTCTTATTTGCCTGGTGAGGACCCCTCTGCGGTAACCAAGAGTGGCATCCAGGGAGCTGGGCTGCTCTGACACAACTCCAACTTGGACTTCCCCCAACTTGGACTTCCCAAGCGTTTAGTGCAGTGCTCTGCACACAGTAAGCGCTCAATCAATACGACTGATGATGATAAGTACTACTGAATGGATGAATGAAGCGCTTTGAAGCTGCTGGTTTTGATGCGGAGGTGGATGGGAAGTTGCAGGCGTCTCTCCCCCCCTGACGCCCCAGCCTCCCGAAGACCCCCGTCCCCTCCGCGAGGTGGGCAGTGTGGCTCATTCTCTCCCCTTTTGGGCTGCCAGGGCAAGTTCTACCTGCTGATCGAAGAGCTGAGCCAGCTGCTGCGGTCCCTCGTGCCCATCCAGCTGTGGTACAAGTACATCCTAGGCGATGGCCCTTCCGGCAGCTACTTCCTGGGCGGCGTCCTCATCGTCCTCTACAGTCTCTGCAAGGTGAGGGGGCCGGGGCAGGGGGCTTCCTCATCCTCCTCCAAGGGCAGGGGAAGGGGTGCCCTCGTCGTTCCCCGCAACCTGGGCAAGGTGAGGGGGGCTGGGGGGCATCCACCAGCAGCAAAAAAGGGACCCCCCTCACCCCAGTACATAGCCACCCTAATTCCCAGACTACAGGCCCAACAGGGAAGTTTGTTCTCACCCCATCCCTGTAAGGAATTCCCTCATCCCCCTCCCCATCTTACCTCCTTCCCTTCCCCACAGCACCTGTATATATGTATATAGGTTTGTACATATTTATTACTCTATTTATTTATTTATTCTACTTGTACATATCTATTCTGTTTATTTTATTTTGTTAGTATGTTTGGTTTTGTTCTCTGTCTCCCCCTTTTAGACTATGAGCCCACTGTTGGGTAGGGACTGTCTCTATATGTTGCCAATTTGTACTTCCCAAGCGCTTAGTACAGTGCTCTGCACATAGTAAGCGCTCAATAAATATGATTGATGATGATGATGATCCACCAGCAGCAAAAAAGGGACCCCCCTCACCCCAGTACATAGCCACCCTAATTCCCAGACTACAGGCCCAACAGGGAAGTTTGTTCTCACCCCATCCCTGTAAGGAATTCCCTCGTCCCCTCTCCATCCCCCCATCTTACCTCCTTCCCTTCCCCACAGCACCTGTATATATGTATATAGGTTTGTACATATTTATGACTCTATTTATCTATTTATTTATTTTACTTGTAAATATCTATTCTATTTATTTTATTTTGTTAGTATGTTTGGTTTTGTTCTCTGTCTCCCCCTTTTAGACTGCGAGCCCACTGTTGGGTAGGGACTGTCTCTATGTGTGGCCAATTTGTACTTCCCAAGCGCTTAGTACAGTGCTCTGCACATAGTAAGCGCTCAATAAATACGATTGATGATAAGGAAGAGAGAGTCGGCGATCATTATCCCGGTTGGACATATGGGGAGACTGGCAGGAATTATGGCTCTTACCCCTAATAGTACGACTACTTGTGGCATTTGTTAAGTGCTTACTGAGTACCATGCTCTAGACTAAACCCCGGGTTAGATTCCAGGTTATAATAATAATAATAATGGCATTTGTTAAGCGCTTACTATATAATAATAATAATAATGACATTTATTAAGCGCTTACTATGTGCAGTGCACTGTTCTAAGCGCTGGGGAGGTTACAAGGTGATGAGGTTGTCCCACGGGGGGCTTACAGTCTTCATCCCCATTTGACAGATGAGGGAACTGAGGCCCAGAGAAGTGAAGTGTCTTGCCCAAGGTCACACAGCTGACGAGTGGCGGAGCCGGGATTTGAACCCATGACCTCTGACTCCAAAGCCCAGGCTCTTTTCCACTGAGCCACGCTGCTTCATGCTTAATGATGGCATTTGTTAAGCGCTTACTATATAATAATAATAATAATAATAATGACATTTATTAAGCGCTTACTATGTGCAGAGCACTGTCCTAAGCGCTGGAGGGGATACAAGGTGATCAAGTTGGACATATGGGGAGACTGGTAGGAATTATGGCTCTTATCCCTAATAATACGACTACTTGTGGTATTTGTTAAGTGCTTACTGAGTACCAAGCTCTAGACTAAACCCCGGGTTAGATTCCAGGTTATAATAATAATAATGATGGCATTTGTTAAGCGCTTACTATATAATAATAATAATAATGACATTTATTAAGCGCTTACTATGTGCAATGCACTGTTCTAAGCGCTGGGGAGGTTACAAGGTGATGAGGTTGTCCCACGGGGGGCTCACAGTCTTCATCCCCATTTTACAGATGAGGTAACAGAGGCTCAGAGAAGTGAAGCGACCTGCCCAAGGTCACACAGCGGACATTAACGCTTCCCTCCCCAACCCTGCATTAACCAGTGCTTATCTGAAGTCTCAGCCTTCAATTCCTCTTCCAAGTGGTACAAAAAAATTGCTCATTTCCCAGTCAAAAGTCAGGGAGGGGGCAATTATGGGGGAGAGGAGCAATTAAGTGAGTCAAGATGGTATCTGAGAGCAGTGTTTCTGACTGCTCCCCACTAAGCAAATCTGTCCTCTGCAGTTCCCTCAGCAATGGCACCCATATCACATTATTTAAAGTGGTTCTTTCGAATATTCCTTCTGCTTGCCATGCTTTCAGTTACCCTACTTCAGTTAATCAGACAGCAGCTGTTTGGTTTCCTGCTGTCCTCTGTTCTCCTCACAGGTCCCACCCAGTGAAACTGCAATAATAATGGTATTTGTTAAGCGCTTACTAGGTGCCAATCAATCAATCAATCGTATTTATTGAGCGCTTACTATGTGCAGAGCACTGTACTAAGCGCTTGGGAAGTACAAATTGGCAATGTATATCAAGCGCTTAGTACAGTGCTCTGCACATAGTAAGCGCTCAATAAATACGATTGATGATGATTGATGATGTATGTATATATATTTGTACAGACTTATTACTCTATTTGATTTGTACCTATTTATTCTATTTATTTTATTTTGTTCATACGTTTTCTTGAACCCATGACCTCTGCTTAGTGCAGTGCGCTTAGTGCAGTGCTCTGCACACAGTAAGCGCTCAATAAATACGATTGATTGGGAAGTCCAAGTTGGCAACATATAGAGACAGTCCCTACCCAACAGTGGGCTCACAGTCTAAAAGGGGGAGACAGAGAACAAAACCAAACATACCAACAAAGTAAAATAAATAGGATAGAAATGTACAAGTAAAATAAATAAATAAATAAATAGAGTAATAAATATGTACAACCATATATACATATATACAGGTGCTGTGGGGAAGGGAAGGAGGTAAGATGGGGGGTTGGAGAGGGGGACGAGGGGGAGAGGAAGGAAGGGGCTCAGTCTGGGAAGGCCTCCTGGAGGAGGTGAGCTCTCAGCAGGGCCTTGAAGGGAGGAAGAGAGCGAGCTTGGCGGAGGGGCAGAGGGAGGCCATTCCAGGCCCGGGGGAGGACGTGGGCCGGGGGTCGATGGCGGGACTTCTAAGCCCTGGGATAGATAGAAGGTAATCAGGTTGTCCCACATCATCATCATGGCATTTATTAAGCGCTTACTATGTGCAAAGCACTGTTCTAAGCGCTGGGGAGGTTACAAGGGGATCAGGTTGTCCCACGGGGGGCTCACAGTCCCAATCCCCATTTTCCAGATGAGGGAACTGAGGCACAGAGAAGTTAAGTGACTTGCCCAAAGTCACACAGCTGACAATTGGTGGAGCCGGGATTTGAACCCATGACCTCCGACTCCAAAGCCCGGGCTCTTTCCACTGAGCCACGCTGCTTCTCAACATGTATGCTTGCACGCGCGCGCACACACACACACACACACACACACACACACACACAGAGTCTTCGTCTCCATTTTACAGGTGAGGGAACTGAGGCAGAGAGAATTAAAGTGCCTTCCCCAAGGTCTTATAGCAAATTGAACACGGTCCCTGTTCCCGTGGGACTCCCATTCTGCTTTCTCTGTGCAGAGCACAGTACTAAGTGCTTGCAGCAGCGTGGCTCAGTGGAAAGAGCCTGGGCTTTGGAGTCAGAGGTCAGGGGTTCAAATCCCGGCTCTGCCAATTGTCAGCTGGGTGACTTTGGGCAAGTCACTTCACTTCTCTGGGCCTCAGTTCCCTCATCTGTAAAATGGGGATTAAGAGTGTGAGGCCCCCCATGGGACAACCTGATCACCTTGTAACCTCCCCAGCGCTTAGAACAGTGCTTTGCACATAGTAAACACTTAATAAATGCCATTATCATTGGAGAAGCAGCGTGGCTCAGTGGAAAGAGCCCGGGCTTTGGAGTCAGAGGTCATGGGTTCAAATCCCAGCTCTGTGTGACTTTGGGCAAGTCACTTCACTTCTCTGTGCCTCAGTTCCCTCATCTGGAAAATGGGGATGAAGACTGTGAGCCCCCCGTGGGACAACCTGATCATCTTGTATCCTCCCCAGCGCTTAGAACAGTGCTTTGCACATAGTAAGTGCTTAATAAATGCCATTATTAAAGGGTATGGAATCCCCATTTTACAGATAAGGTAACTGAGGCACGGAGAAGTGAAGCGAATTGACCAAGGTCACACAGCAGGCGGGAAGCGGAGCCAGAATTAGAACCCAGGTCCTGTGAATCTCAGGTCCTGTGAGTACCCCACTCCGGGTACTAGGGGGTAGAGTGGTGCATATTGTGACTCCTAGTCTGGTCTTCCTCCCTTCCCTCGACCCCCCTCGCCCGTCCCCACAGCCCCAATTTTCTGGTCCCGGGCCCTCAGGGGATACCCAGCGCTTAGAATAATAATAATAATGACATTTATTAAGTGCTTACTATGTGCAAAGCACTGTTCTAAGCGCTGGGGAGGTTCCAAGGTGATCAGGTTGTCCCACGGGGGGGCTCACCGTCTTCATCCCCATTTTACAGACGAGGGAACTGAGGCCCAGAGAAGCTGACTTGCCCATAGTCACACAGCTGACAATCGGCGGAGCCGGGATCTGAACCCATGACCTCTGACTCCGAAGCCCGGGCTCTTTCCACTGAGCCATGCTGCTTTAGAACAGTGCTTGGCACGTAGTAAGCGCTTAACAAATGCCATCATTGTTATTATTATTGTTGTTGTTGTTATTGTTGTTGTTATTATTATTATTATTATTATTATTATTATTATTATTATTATCTCCTCATGGTGGTGAGCACGGCCCTGACACCCACTTCCTTCCTTTCAGTCGTTCGACATCTGTGGCCGCGTGGGGAGCGTCAGGAAAGCGCTGAAGTTTCTCTGCACCCCCCAGGTGGGTTGGGTGGGTCCGGCCCGGCCCGGGACGGGGCTGGACCCTTGGGGAAGGTGGAGCCAAGGGGGGAGGCCTCAATAAATAATAATAATTCTGGTATTTGTTAAGCACTCACTAGGTGTTCCGGGCACCGTCCTAATCATTGGGGTGGATCCAAGCAAATTGGGCTGGACGCGGTCCCTGTCCCACACCGGGCTCACGGTCTCCATCCCCATTTTATAGATCATCATCATCATCAATCGCATTTATTGAGCGCTTACTGTGTGCAGAGCACTGTACTAAGCGCTTGGGAAGTACAAATTGGCAACATATAGAGACAGTCCCTACCCAACAGTGGGCTCACAGTCGAAAAGATAATAATAGCATTTATTAACCGCTTACTATGTGCAAAGCAGTGTTCTAAGCGCTGGGGTGGTTATAGTGTGATCAGGTTGTCCCACGTGGGGCTCACAATCTTAATCCTCATTTTACAGGTGAGGGAACTGAGGCACAAAGAAGTTTAGTGACTTGCCCGAGGTCACACAGCAGACAAGTGGCAGAGCCGGGATTAGAACCCATGATCTTCGGACCCCCAGGCCTGTGCTTTATAAAAGCCCTACTGGGATCTCACCTCCTCCAGGAGGCCTTCCCAGACTGAGCCCCCTCCTTCCTCTCCCCCTCCCTACCTCCTTCCCCTCCCCACAGCACCTGTATAGATGTTTGCACAGATTTATTACTCTATTTATTTTACTTGTACATATTTACTATTCTATTTATTTTATTTGGTTAATATGTTTTATTTTGTTGTCTGTCTCCTCCTTCTAGACTGTGAGCCCGTTGCTGGGTAGGGACCGTCTCTAGATGTTGCCAACTTGTATTTCCCAAGCGCTTAGTGCAGTGCTCTGCACACCATAAGCGCTCAATAAATACGATTGAATGAATGAATGATGGTATTTGTTAAGCGCTTACTATGTGCCAAGCACTGTTCTAAGCACTGGAACCACTACGCCGTGCTGCTTCAGGTTGAGGGTGACCCATAGACCTTAGTACAGCGCTTAGTACAGTGCTATGCACACAGTAAGCGCTCAATAAATCCGACTGAATGAATAGACCTGGGCTTTCATCCAGCGCTTAGAACAGTGCTTTGCACATAGTAAGTGCTTAACAAATACCATCATTATTATTATTATTATTATTTATTCATTCATTTATTAAGTGTTTACTGTGTGCAAAGCACTGTACTAAGTGCTCGGGGGAGGACAGTACAGCAGCAGACACATTCCCAGCCCACAACGAGCTCACAGTCTAGAGGGATTTGTGACGTGTCTAACAACTCTCTTACATAGTTATATTGGACTCTCAATGTCATTCATTCATTCAGGCTGTCATAGTTGTAGAGGTAACTGAGGCCCAGAGAAGTGAAGTGACTTGCCCTTGTTAAGCGCTTACTATGTTCCAGGTATTGTACTAAGCGCTGGAGTGGATACCAGCAAATGGGGTTGGACACACAGGACTCACCGGCTTAATCCCCATTTTCCAGATTCATTCATTCATTCAATCATATTTATTGAGCGCTTACTGTGTGCAGAGCACTGTACTAAGCGCTTGGGAAGTACAAGTTGGCAACATATAGAGACGGTCCCTACCCAACAGTCTAGAAGAGTTAGCTCACAGTCCAGATGGGGTAATAATAATAATGATGGCATTCGTTAAGTGCTTACTATGTGCCAAGCACTGTTCTAAGCACTGGGGGGATACAAGGTGATCAAGCTGTCCCACATGGGGCTCACAGTCTTAATCCCCATTTTACAGTTGAGGTCACTGAGGCTCAGAGAAGTTAAGTGACTTGCCCAAGGTCACACAGCAGACATGTGGCGGAACCGGGATTTGAACCCATGACTTCTGACTCCAAAGCCTGTGCTCTTTCCAGTGGGGATTAAGACTGGGAGCCCCCCCGTGGGACAACTTGATCACCTTGTAACCTCCCCAGCGCTTAGAACAGTGCTTTGCACATAGTAAGCGCTTAATAAATGCCATCAAAAAAAAAAAAATTCTCTAACTGGGTAACTGAGGCCCAGAGAAGTGAAGTAACTCGCCTAAGGTCTCACGGCGGTCAAGTTCATTCATTCCCTCAATCGTATTTATTGAGCGCTTCCTGTGTGCAGAGCACTGGACTAAGCGCTTGGGAAGTACAAGTCGGCAACAGAGAGAGACGGTCCCGACCCAACAATGGGCTCACAGTGTAGAAGGGGGACACAGACGACGAAACAAAACGTGTAGAAAGGTGTCAGAACTGTTAGAATAAATAGAATTGTAGCGATACAAGTGCCATTTGTTCATTCATTCAATCGTATTTATTGAGCACTTACTGTGTGCAGAGCACTGGACTAAGCGCTTAGCAAGTACAAGTCGGCAACATAGAGAGACGGTCCCGACCCAACAACGGGCTCACAGTGTAGAAGGGGGAAACAGACGACAAAACAAAACGTGTAGAAAGGTGTCAAAACTGTTAGAATAAATAGAATTGTAGCGATACAAGTGCCATTCATTCGTTCATTCGATCGTATTTATTGAGCGCTTACTGTGTGCGGAGCACTGGACTAAGCGCTTGGGAAGTACAAGTTGGCAACATAGAGAGACGGTCCCGACCCAGCAACGGGCTCACAGTGTAGAAGGGGGACACAGACAACGAAACAAAACGTGTAGCAAGGTGTCAGAACTGTTAGAATAAATAGAATTGTAGCGCTACAAGTGCCATTCATTCAGGGAAGCAGTGTGGCTCAGTGGTAAGAGCACGTGCTTTGGAGCCAGAGGTCATGGGTTCGAATCCCAGCTCCGCCATGTCTGCTGTGTGACCTTGGGCAAGTCACTTAACTTCTCTGAGCCTCAGTTACCTCATCTGTAAAATGGGGATTGACTGTGAGCCCCACATGGGACAACCTGATCGCCTTGTATCCCCCAGTGCTTAGAACAGTGCTTTGCACATAGTAAGCGCTTAACAAATGCCATTATTATTATTATTATTATCATTCATTCATTCATTCAGTCGTATTTATTGAGCGCTTTCTGTGTGCAGAGCACTGGACGAAGCGCTTGGGAAGTGCCAGAGTCGGGATTAGAACTCAGGTCCTTCTGACTGAGTTATCCGGGGACCCCCGGGACGCCTGGGCCCGGGCTCTACCCTCTAGGCCACCCTGCCTCTGCCCTGGTTGGTTTAGGCGTTCACCTTGGCAGGATGCGGGGGGCTGGGCCGTGTGACCAGCTGAGGGAGTGTGTTTGTGTGTTTGTGTGTGTGTGTGTGTGTGTGTGTGTGTGTTTGTGCACACGCGTTTGGGCGCTGTGTCCTTCTCTTCAACCAGAGCTATGGGGTCCGAGCCACCAGTCAGCAGTGCAATGAAGCCGGGGACGTCTGTGCCATCTGCCAGGCTGAGTTTCGGGAACCTTTGATCCTCCTATGCCAGGTAAGAGTGCCCCCCGGGCATCCTCCGGAGCCGGCTGGCATAGGGCTGGCCAGGGCAATCAATCAATCAATCGTATTTATTGAGCGCTTACTGTGTGCAGAGCACTGGACTAAGCGCTTGGGAAGTCCAAGTTGGCAACATCTAGAGACGGTCCCTACCCAACAGTGGGCTCACAGTCTAGAAGACTGTCAGCTGTGGCAGCCACATCCCCGGAGGCCTGGGCTCGGGGGTGGAACGGGGAATAATAATAATAATAATGATGGTATTTGTTAAGCACTTACTGTGTGCAAAGCATCGTCATCATCAATCGTATTTATTGAGCGCATACTGTGTGCAGAGCACTGTACTAAGCGCTTGGGAAGTACAAGTTGGCAACATATAGAGACAGTCCCTACCCAACAGTGGGCTCACAGTCTAAAAGACAGTGGGCTCACAGTCTAAAAGCACTGTTCTAAGCGCTGGGGGGATGCAGGATGAATAATAATAATGATAATGATGGTATTTGTTAAGCACTTACTGTGTGCAAAGCATCGTCATCATCAATCGTATTTATTGAGCGCATACTGTGTGCAGAGCACTGTACTAAGCGCTTGGGAAGTACAAGTTGGCAACATATAGAGACAGTCCCAACCCAACAGTGGGCTCACAGTCTAAAAGACAGTGGGCTCACAGTCTAAATGCGCTGTTCTAAGCGCTGGGGGGGATACAGGGTGAATTATAATAATGATAATGATGGTATTTGTTAAGCGCTTACTATGCGCAAAGCACTGTTCTAAGCACTGGGGGGTTGCAGGGTGATCAGGTTGTCCCACGTGGGGCTCACAGTCTTCATCCCCATTTTACAGATGAGGGACTCAATCAATCAATCAATCAATCGTATTGAGCGCTTACTGTGTGCAGAGCACTGTACTAAGCACTTGGGAAGTCCAAGTTGACCACATATAGAGACAGTCCCTACCCAACAGTGGACTCACAGTCTAAAAGGGGGAGACAGAGAACAAAACCAAACATACTAACGAAATAAAATCAATAGAATAGATATGTACAAGTAAAATAAATAAATAAATAGAGTAATAAATATGTACAAACATATATACAGGTGCTGTGGGGAAGGGGAGGAGGTAAGATGGGGAGATGGAGATGGGGACGAGGGGGAGAGGAAGGAATGGGCTCAGTCTGGGAAGGCCTCCTGGAGGAGGTGAGCTCTCAGTAGGGCCTTGAAGGGAGGGAAGTGAAGTGACGTGCCCAAAGTCACACAGCTGACAAGTGACAGAGCGGGGATTTGAACCCATGACCTCTGACTCCAAAGCCCGGGCTCTTTCCAATGAGCCACGCTCAGGTCTAATCCCGCGGCCCCGTCTGTCTGGCTTCTCGATCATTCATTCATTCATTCAATCGTATTTATTGAGCGCTTACTGTATGCAGAGCACTGTACTGAGCGCTTGGGAAGTACAAGTTGGCAACATATAAAGACGGTCCCTACCCAACAACGGGCTCACAGTCTAGAAGGGAGAGACAGACAACAAAACCGAACAGGTGGACAGGAGTCGTCATCAGAACAAATAGAATTAAAGCTGGGTGCACATTGTTACCAAAATGAATAGAATAGTAAATATGTACAAGTAAAATAAATAGAGTGATAAATCTGTAGAAACATATATACAGGTGCTGTGGGGTGGGGAAGGAGGTAGGGCGGGGGAGAGGAAGGAGGGGGCTCAGTCTGGGAAGGCCTCCTGGAGGAGGTGAGCTCTCAGGAGGGCTTTGAAGGGAGGAAAAGAGCTAGCTTGGCGGATGTGTGGAGGGAGGGCATTCCAGTTCAGGGGAAGTGCTTAGTACAGTGCTCTGCACACAGTAAGTGCTCAATAAATACAATTGATTGACTGTCGTGGGCCGGGGGTTGACGGCGGGATGGGTGAGAATGAGGCCCAGTGAGGAGATTAGTGGCAGAGGAGCGGAGGGTGCGGGCTGGGCTGGAGAAGGACAGAAGGGAGGTGAGGGAGGAGGGGGCCAGGGGGTGGACGGCCTTAAAGCCGAGAGTGAGGAGTTTTTGCTTCATGTGAAGGTTGATGGGCAACCACTGGAGATTTTTGAGGAGGCGAGTGACATGCCCAGAGCATTTCTGTAGAAAGATAATCCGGGCAGCAGATTGAATTATAGACTGAAGTAGGGAGAGAAAGGAGGATGGGAGATCAGAGAGGAGGCTGATGCTGTAATCCAGTCGGGATAGGATGAGATCTGAGATCCTGAGCTCAGTGTAGAATGCCCCTCAGGGCACCATCTTGAGGGCATTCCTGTAGAATCCCTCCCCTTCCTCCCCCGTGTGCTGCAAGAACAATAGCAGTCGTATTTGTTAAGCCCTCACTGTGTGCCGAGTCCTGTGCTAAGCACTGGAGTAGATACAAGGCAGTGAGGTGGGACAAAAATGTCACACAAGGGGCTCACAGTCTTAGAGGCAGGGGCAACAGGTGTCCCGTTTTACAGATGAGAAAAGTGAGGGAGAAAGGAAGCAAGTGGCAGACTCGGGATTAGAATCCAGGTCTCCAGATTCCCAGCCCTGGGCTCTTTGCATGAGGCCAGGCCGCCTTAATAATAATAATAATGTTGGTATTTGTTAAGCGCTTACTATGTGCCAAGCACTGTTCTAAGCGCCGGGGTAGGTACAAGGTAATCAAATTGTCCCACATGGGGCTTACAGTCTTCATCCCCATTTTCCAGATGAGGGAACTGAGGACAAGAGAAGTGAAGTGACTTGCCCAAGGTCACACAGCAGACATATGGTGGAGCTGGGATTCGAACCCATGGCCTCTGACTCCAAAGCCCGGGCTCTTTCCACTGAGCCACGCTGCTTCCCTTCGCCTTCTGTTGAGGTTGTCATAGCAACAGCGTGAGAAGCAGCGTGGCTCAGTGGAAAGAGCCTGGGCTTTGGAGTCAGAGGTCATGGGTTCAAACCCCGGCTCTGCCAGTTGTCAGCTGGGTAACTTTGGGCATTCATTCATTCATTCAATCGTATTTATTGAGCGCTTACTGTGTGCAGAGCACTGGACTAAGCACTTCGGAAGTACAAGTTGGCAACATATAGAGACAGTCCCTACCCGACAGTGGGCTCACAGTCTAGAAGGGGGAGACAGACAACAAAACAAAACAT
Source organism: Tachyglossus aculeatus (assembly GCF_015852505.1). Taxonomy (NCBI): domain Eukaryota; kingdom Metazoa; phylum Chordata; class Mammalia; order Monotremata; family Tachyglossidae; genus Tachyglossus; species Tachyglossus aculeatus. The sequence continues at coordinate 42,085,504 of NC_052086.1, read as the reverse complement.
ATTAACAAAATAAAATAAATAGAATAAATATGTACAAATAAAATAAATACATAGAGTAATAAATACATACAAACATATATGCATATATACAGGTAAATCACTTCACTTCTCTGGTCCTCAGTTACCTCATCTAGAAAATGGGGATTAAGACTCTGAGCCCACCATGGGACAACCTGATCACCTTGTAACTCCCCAGTGCTTAGAACAGTGCTTTGCACAGAGTAAGCGCTTAATAAAATGCCATTATTAGACTGTGAGCCTGCTTCTAGACTGTGAGCCCGCTGTTGGGTAGGGACCGTCTCTATATGTTGCCAACTTGTACTTCCCAAGCGCTTAATACAGCACTCTGCACACAGTAAGCGCTCAATAAATACAATTGAATTGAATGAATGAATGAATAGCAGGAGTAGCAGAAGTAGTTGGTAGAAATAATAGTCATTCATTCAGTCGTATTTATTGAGCGCTTACTGTGTGCAGAGCACTGTACGAAGCGCTAGGGAAGTACAAGTTGGCAACATATAGAGACGGTCCCTACCCAACAGTGGGCTCACAGTCTAGAAGGGAATAGAAGTAATAGTAGGATTAGCGGTAGTGGTAGCATTATTATTCATTCATTCATTCATTCATTCAATGGTATTTATTGAGTGCTTACTGTGTGCAGAGCACTGGACTAAGCGCTTGGGAAGTCCAAGTTGGCAACATATAGAGACAGTCCCTATCCAACAGCAGGTTCACAGTCTAGAAGGGGGAGACAGACAACAAAACAAGACATAATAACAAAATAAAATAAATAGAATATGTACAAGTAAAATAAATAAATAAATAGAGTAATAAATATATACATACATATAGGTGCTGTGGGGAGGGGATGGAGGTAAGGTGGGGGGAATGGGGAGGGGGAGAGGAAGAAGGGGGCTACAAACAAACCAAACAAATAATAATAGCGCTTAGAACAGTGCTTGGCACATAGTAAGCGCTTAACAAATACCATACTAATAATAATGGTATTTGTTAAGCACTTACTATGTGCAAGGCACTGTTCTAAGCGCTGGGGAGGTTACAAGGTGATCGGGTTGTCCCACGGAGGGCTCACAGTCTTCATCCCCATTTTCCAGATGAGGTAACTGAGGCCCAGAGAAGTGAAGTGACTTGCCCAAAGCCACACAGCTGATAAGTGGCGGAGCCAGAATTAGAACCCACGACCTCTGACTCCCAAGCCTGGGTTCTTGCCACTAAGCAGCACTGCTTCTCCGAAATAACAGTAGCAGTTGTCACAGTAGCTGTAGCAGTTGTTGTAGCAGTACTAGTAGTCGCAGTATTTATCGAAGCAGCGTGGCTCAGTGGAAGGAGCACCGGTTTGGGAGTCAGAAGTCGTGGGTTCTAATCCCGGCTCCGCCACATGTCTGCTGTGTGACCTTGGGCAAGTCCCTTAACTTCTCTGAGCCTCAGTTACGTCATCTGTAAAATGGGGATGAAGAGTGTGAGCCCCATGTGGGACAACCCGATCACCTTGTATCCCCTCAGCTCTTAGAACAGCTGACCTCCCCCTTTTAGACTGTGAGCCCACTGTTGGGTAGGGACTGTCTCCTTATGTTGCCAACTTGGACTTCCCAAGCGCTTAGTACAGTGCTCTGCACACAGTAAGCGCTCAATAAATGATTGATGATGATGATGGTGCTTGGCACATAGCAAGCGCTTACCAAATGCCATCATTATGATTATTATTGAGCACCCACTTGGCGCACTGCACAATACCAGGCGATGGATCGGAAGGTAGAGAATAAAGAAACGGGCCGTTCCCTGCCCACAAGGAGCAGACCGTCACCGGGTTAGGGCCGGCTTCTGTGTTCGGGGCCTCGGCCCTCCTCCGGGCTGGCGGGGCCTGACGGGCCTGTCTGTCTGTCTCCGTCTGTCTGTCCATCCCTGTCCATCTGTCCGTCCGTCCGGGCCCTCGGCCTTTCCCGGTCAGCACGTCTTCTGCGAGGAATGCCTCTGCCTGTGGTTCGACCGCGAGAGGACGTGCCCGCTGTGCCGCTCAGTCGCCGTGGAGACCCTGCGCTCCTGGAAGGACGGAACCACCTCGGCCCACCTCCAGGTGTACTAGGCCCCGGGCCCCTCTGAGGCCGAGCGGGCCTCCCCTCTCCCTCGGCGCCTCGGCTTCCCTCCCCTCCGTGTCTGCCCCGGGGGTCTCCGCTTCCTCCTGCTCCTTGGAGCCTCCAGGAGGAGTCCGGGAAGACGGCCAGCCCCAAGTGTTTGGAGTTAGAATCCTTGTTTCCACCCTGTCCTGAACACTTTTCTTCCTCTCTCTGACTCTCTGTGTCTCTCTTTCCTCTCTCCTCCTCTCTCCTCTGTCTTGTCCCTCTTCCTTCTCTCCTCCATCTCTTTCCTCTTCCCTCCTCCATCTCTTTCCTCTTCCCTTTCTCCTCTGTCTCTTCGTCTTCTCTCCTCCCTCTCTTCCGCTTCTCTCACACTCTCTCACTTTCCTCCCTCTCCTCTCACTTCTCTCCAAGCTCCCTCTCTTCTCTCGTCCCTGTATCTTTGTATCTCCCCTTTCTCTCTCCATCTCTGTCTCTCTTTTTGTCTCCTCCTCACTCTCTTCTCCCCTCTTCCCCCATCTCTCCTCTGTCTCTTCCCTCTTCCTTCTCTCCTTCATCTCTCTCCTGTCTCCACCTCCTCTCTCCTCCCTCTCTTCCCCCCTCACACTCTCTCACTATCTTCTCTCCTCTCTCTTCTCTCTCTCCAAGCTCCCTGTCTCTTCTCTCTCTCCTCCCTCTATCTTTGAACCTCTCCTTTCTCTCTCTCTGGTTCTCTCTCCTCTGTCTCCTCCTCACTCTCTCTTCTCCCCCTCCCCTTCTCTCTCCTCTGTCTCTTCCCTCTTCCTTCTCTCCTCCATATGTTTCCTCTTCCCTCTCTCCTCTGTCTCTCCCTCTTCTCTCCTCCCTCTTCCCCCTCACACTCTCTCACTCTCCTCCCTCTCTCCTCTCTCTTCTTTCTTTCCAAGCTCCCTCTCTCTTCTCTCACCTCCCTCTATCTTTGTATCTCTCCTTTCTCTCTGTTTCTCTCTCCTCTGTCTCCTCATTCTCTCTTCTCCCCTCATCTCTCCTCTTTCCTCTTCCATCTCTCTTCTGTCTCTTCCCTCTTCTCTCCTCTCTCCAACCTTCCTCTCTCTTCTCTCTCCTCCCTCTATCTTTGCATCTCTCCTTTCTCTCTCTCCTCTATTTCTGTCTCTTCTTCACCGTCTCTTCTTCCTCTCTCCACTTTCTCTTTCCGCTTCCTTCTCTCCTGTCTTTTCCCTCTTCTCTCCTCTCCTCCTTTTCCTGCTCTCTCACACTCTCCTCCCTCTCTCCTTTCTCTTCTCTCTCTCTCCAAGTTCCCTTCTCTTCTCTCTCCTCCTCTTTTTATCACTCCTTTCTCTCTCTCCTCCCTCTATCTCCGTCTGTCCTCTCTCTCTCTTCCTCCCCACCCCCATCCGATATCTGATCCCTCAAGGCCTGTCTCCCACCCTCTCTCTGAGGACTGGCCTCTCTCTGAGGTAATCCCTGTCACACTGGGCTGTGACATTCCAACAGGAGCATCCTGTAGGCACCAGCCCTGGAGAAACTGACTTTCCAACCATGGTGCCCTCTCCTCACCCTCCCGTGCCCCTGGGGTGGCCTCTGAACCCTAGCCCTTAACCCACCTCCCGCCCCAACCACTCGCAGAACCAGATAAGGCAAAGACCAGCCGAGGACCAGACGGTCCAGCATCAAACGGCCCAAACGGCCACTTCCCCCTTCCCTCCCCACCCAGTGCCGATGTGGCTCTGGAAACTCCCAGGAAGGGCACCCTCATGGGAAGCTTGGAAAAGGGGCTGTTTGGATCCTTTCAAAATCACTCCGTCAATCAAAGATATTTATTGAGCACTCGTTGTGTCCAGACTGCTGTAGCAAGCACTTGGGAGAGTACAAGATAACAGAGTTGGTAGACACGTTCCCCGCCCGCAACGAGCTCAGAGTCAGAGACTTCGGCTCGGGAATCTGGACTGGACAAGTTGGCGGCCGTCGTCCCGTCTTGGGGACCGGAGCGTCGTCATTCGTCTTCCCGTCTCCGGGGTCTGGCATCTCAGGGCGTCAGGAAGGGAGAACCGGGAAGCTGCCAGCAGCGACGACCCCCCTCTGAGCTCCTGGCGGTCGACATCTCCCGACCTAAAACCCCCTCATCCTGGGGACTCTGTTGGTAATGTCCAGTACCGTGAAGAATTTGTCTAAGCCCTGGGACAGAAGGCTGTGGTATTACACGGGCTTCAGAGCGACGGCTAATGTTATTCTCATCTCAGCCCAGGTGGGGAGAGAAGGATATCAAGAACAGTGAATCCCTGTGGAAACAGCGTGGGCCCGAGTTCTAATCCTGACTGTGCCACTTGCCTGCCGTGTGACCTCAAGCGAGCCTCTTAGCTTCTCTGGGCCTCAGTACCCTCCTCCGTAAAGTGGGGATTCAGTTATCCTCTTCTCCTTCCCCCTAAGATTGTGAATCCCACATGGGGCAGGACTGTGTCCGAACTGATTAACTTCTACCTAGGACAATGCTTGGCATGTTGTAAGTGCTTAATAAATATAGCAATTATTATCATTCAGTAAATCAGTGGTGTTTATTGAGCACCTTCTGTGTGCAGAGCACTCTAACGTGCTCTTGGGTGAGTACTAATAAAAACTGTATTTTGTTCAGCATTTTCTCCATGCCAGGCACTGTACTAAGCGCTGGGGTAGATACAAGCTAATCAGGTTGCACCCAATCCCTCTCCTACATGGGGCTCACAGTCCTCATCCCCATTTTCCAGATGAGGGAACTGAGGCCCAGAGAAGTGAAGCAACTGGCCCAAGGTCACCCAGCAGACAAGTGGCGGACCCGGGATTAGAACCCAGGTCCTTCTGACGCCCAGGCCCGGCCTCGATCCCCGCCGCTGCGGCCGTACAAGACAGCAGAGCTGGTGGACACGGTCCCTACCCACGGGGAGCTTACAGTCTAGAGGGGGAAAGAGATGTGAATAGAAATAAAGAAGTGATAGCTGCGGACCTCAGTGCTGGGAGATTGAGCACTGTCTCCTTCCCACTTCAGCTCTCCCCTTCCCCCAGGAAGACCCAACACACGCATCCCCTCCTCTCTACCTCCTCCACTTCCCCTGCTTCGTTCCCGTGGAAATAGCTGGGCTGTTTCAATCCCCCTTGGCTGGATAATCAGGCGGACAGGAATGTACCTGAGGAAAATGCCACAGTACGTGTGCATCTGTGTGTGTCTGTGTACATGCTTGGGGGAGGGCGGGGTGGGTTGCTTTCCCCACTTCTGTTCTAGCCACCTGGAGGGAAAAGCCAAGGAAACTATCGCCACAGGTTTTTATTCTGAAATATCTCTCGGCAGGCATGGGCCGAGGGAACGGTCTCTCTGTTGGGAGAAGAAATGTGATGTAGTGGTTGAGCGTACGCTCGTCCTCTTGACTGTAAGTTGGTTGTGGGCAGGGAATGTGTCTGTTTATTGTTGTAGCGTGCTCTCCCAGGCGCTCGTACAGGGCGCCGCACACCGTAAGCGCTCGATAAATATGATTGAATGAATGAACAAGCAGAAATACCAGGCCTGCGGCTGGCTGTTCCTGCCTCAGTCTCCATTCCTGCACCTCTCTCTCCCTGCTTCTGTCCCTGCTCCTCTTTCCCTCCGACCCTCTCTGTAATAATAATAATAATAATAATGACAATAATAAGTGTAGTATTTTGCTTTGCGCTTACTAGATTGGAGTTCAGGTCCTTCTGACACGGCCCACGGTCTATCCACTATGCCACGCTCCCTGCTAAGAGACCTTGGGTAAGTCACTTCACTTCTCGGTGCCTTAGTCTCAGCTTCTGTAAAATGGGGGTTAAGTACCTGTTCTCCACTCTCCTATGAGACTATGGGAAAGGGACAGCATTCCACTTGATCATCTCGTATGTACCCCAGTGCTTAATACAGTAATCGATGTACAGTACTTGACACACAGCATTTGACAAATACCACAGTTATTATTATTATCTCCAACTGCTCTTGATCATCTTGTGTGTACCCCAGTGCTTAATACAGTACTCGACGTACAGTACTTGACACACAGCATTTGACAAATACCACAGTTTTTATTATTATCTCCAACTGCTCTGCCCCTAAGTGGCTGAAAGATCTTGGGCAAGTCACTTAGCCCCTCTGCACCTTAGTTTTCCCTCCTGTTAAGTAGAAGGATGAAAATGTGATCATCTTAGTGAAGCCCTCTGCTTCTTTTGAGAAAAAAGGACCTCTAGCAGTTCAGGGGATTCTTTTGCTGTGTCGTAAACACAAATTATCTTTAAGGGAAAGGATTAATCATGGTTCCCACTCTAAGAACATTAATATGTATGACCCTAAACTTTTTGTCTGCCACTTCCTAATTTGCAAATTGATGTCCAAAATGTAAGGAAAATCAGCAGGGAAAAATACGCTGCCATTTTCATCCTGCGCTCGCTTAAAAATAATCATTGGGGTATTTTTTAAGCACTTACCAAGCACCGTACTAAGCACTAAGATAGACATAAAATAACCTGGTCGGACTCAGTCCCTGTCCCAAATGGGGCTCACAGCCTGAGGGAGAGGGAGGACAGGTAATGATCGCCCATTTTACAGATGAGGAAACGGAGGCACTGAGAAGTGAAGCGACGTGGCAGAGCCGGGATAAGAATCTCTTTTCCCCTCTTCTTTAGGAAGGAGGAGGAACTGTCTGTGTTTTACTAGGTCAGTTAGGTGGTGGTATTTATTGAGCGCTTACTGTGTACGGAGCGCTGTCCTAAGCGCTTGGGAGAGGACGACAGAGCCAAGTAGGCGCGTTCATGATTGTAATGGATGCCGAAAATCCAAGGGGAAGGGAGAATTTGAGCGATAGATAGCGAACAGGGCTGGATCAACTCCCGCCCCTGGGGATGGGCCCTGTTTCCCTCGGCTCTATTTTTGGGCCTTTGAAAGGGATGGAAATTAGGGGTTCGGCTGCCTGGTTCTAGGATGGGGAGCGAGGGCCTGGAGAAGTGTTTCCAAACGAAAGGAAGTGCTCCTTCCCACAGCATGTAGCAAACCTACGTAACTATAGGAAATGAGTGTCGGAATTCCAGGACGGTTTGGATAAACTGATCAATCAATCAATCAATCATATTTATTGAGCACGTACTGTGTGCAGAGCACTGTACTAAGCACTTGGGAAGTACAAGCGGCCCCTCATGGGTAGCCAAAGTTAGAGTTAACTTGTACTTGTTAACTTGTACAAGTTGTACAAAGTTAACTTGTACTTCCCAAGCACTTAGTACAGTGCTCTGCACACAGTAAGCGCTCAATAAATACGATTGAATGAGTGAATGAATGAGATTTTCAGTGCTCCATCTCTACCCATGAGGAAGGGTCCCGAGCCCCCTGTTTGTTTAAAAATGGTATTTGTTAAGCACTTAATAATAATAATAATGTTGGTATTCATTCATTCATTCAATTGCATGTATTGAGCGCTTACTGTGTGTAGAGCACTGTACTAAGTGTTTGGGAAATATTCGTTAAGCGCTTACTATGTGCCAAACACTGTTCTAAGCGCTGGGGTAGATACAAGGTGATCAGGTTGTCCCACGTGAGGCTCACAGTCTTCATCCCCATTTTACAGATGAGGGAACTGAGGCCCAGAGAAGTGAAGTGACTTGCCCAAGGTCACAGAGCCAGCAAGTGGCAGAGCTGGGATTAGAACCCGTGACGTCTGACTCCCAAGCCCGAGCTCTTTCCACTAAGCCACGCTGCTTCTCTGCTTATGTGCCAGGCACTGTACTAAGCACTGGGGTAGATACAAACTAGTCAGGTTGGACACAGTCTGTGTCATCATCATCATCAATCGCATTTACTGAGCGCTTACTGTGTGCAGAGCACTGTACTAAGCGCTTGGGAAGTACAAGTTGGCAACATATGGAGACAGTCCCTACCCACCAGTGGGCTCACAGTCTAAAAGGGGGAGACAGAGAACAAACCCAAACATACTAACAAAATAAAATAAATAGAATAGATATGTACAAGTAAAATAAATAAATAGAGTAATAAATATGTACAAACATGTATACATATATACAGGTCCCATGTCCCACCCGGGGATCACGGTCTTAATCCCCATTTTACAGAGGAGGTCACTGAGGCCCAGAGAAGTGAAGTGACTTCCCTAAGGTCAAGGCGGTGGAGCCGGCATCAGAACCCAGGTCCTTCTGACACCCAGGCCTGGGTGGCTCCGTGGAAAGAGCCCGGGCTTTGGCGTCAGAGGTCATGGGTTCAAATCCCGGCTCCACCAATTGTCAGCTGGGTGACTTTGGGCAAGTCACTTCACTTCTCTGGGCCTCAGTTACCTTATCTGTAAAATGCGGATTAAGACTGTGAGCCCCCCGTGGGACAATGCGATCACCTTGTAACCTCCCCAGCGCTTAGAACAGTGCTTTGCACATAGTAAGCGCTTAATAAATGCCATTATTATTATTATTATTATTATTATTATTATTATTATTATCATTAGGCCGTGCCGCTTCTCTGCTGTACAGAGGAACGTCAGACCGGGTGCACCGTCCCTTGGCCTCATCTGGGCCATGGAGTCCCGGGAAAAGTCAGCATTTGACAAATACCACAGTTATTCTTATTATTTCCAACTGCTTTTAGACTGTGAGCCCACTGTTGGGTAGGGACTATCTCTATATGTTGCCAATTTGTACTTCCCAAGCGCTTAGTACAGTGCTCTGCACATAGTAAGCGCTCAATAAATATGATTGATGATGATGATGATGATGCTCTTGATCATCTCATATGTACCCCAGTGCTTAATACAGTACTTGACGTACAGTACTTGACACACAGCATTTGACAAATACCACAGTTATTATTATTATCTCCAACTGCTCTGCCCCTAACTGGCTGAAAGATCTTGGGCAAGTCACTTAGCCCCCCTGCACCTTTCCGACCACGTCCGCCCGGGACTGTATCGTCCTCTCCCAAGTGCTTAGTGCAGTTCTCTGCCCCCGGTAAGCGCTCAATAAATAGGCCTGAATGAATGACTGTCGTGGACTCGGTTGTCGCCCAGATCATCCCTTTAGTGGCCTGAAGGAATTAACGCTCCCCCCCCAAAGCGTCGAGCGCTACCAGGGGATTGAGACAATTGGGCTCGCGATGATTATCCTCTGCCTAAGTGTCCCCAACGCACTAAACGGTGTCCCCGTCGCCCAGAAGAGCCGTCCCCCTCCCCAGCTGCCTGCCCTGCTCCCGGGAGAGAGTCCAGCCTGGGACTCAACCGATCGGAGCTCGCTGTGGGCAGGGAATGTGTCTGTTTATGGCGGTAATAATAATAATAATAATGATGGCACTTATTAAGCGCTGACTATGTGCGAAGCACTGTTCTAAGCGCTGGAGAGGTTACAGGGTGATCAGGTTGTCCCACGGGGGGCTCACAGTCTTCATCCCCATTTTACAGATGAGGTAACTGAGGCCCAGAGAAGTGAAGTGACTTGAACAAAGTCACACAGCTGACAATTGGCAGAGCCGGGGTTTGAACCCATGACCTCTGACTCCAAAGCCCAGGCTCTTTCTACTGAGCCACGCTGCTTCTCAGCGTGTCCTCTCCCAAGCGTTCAGTACAGTGCTCTGCACACAACAAGAGCTCAATAAATATGAGTGAATGGACTGGACTGGGCACTGTATTCTGAGGAAAACCCACACAGACCCCTTAATAATAATAGTAATAGTCTACTTAGAACAGTGCGTGGCACATAGTAAGCCCCTAACAAATACCATCTTTATTATAATCATTACAGTAATGGCATTTATTAAGCACTTACTATGTGCAAAGCACTGTTCTAAGCACTGGAGAGGTTACAGGGTGATCAGGTTGTCCCACGGGAGGCTCAGTCTTCATCCCCATTTTCCAGATGAGGTAACTGAGGCCCAGAGAAGTAAAGTGACTTGAACAAAGTCACCCAGCTGACAATTGGCAGAGCCGGAGTTCGAACCCATGACCTCTGACTCCAAAGCCCAGGCTCTTTCCACTGAGCCGCGCTGCTCCTCAGCGTGTCCTCTACCAAACGTTCAGTACAGTGCTCTGCACACAACAAGAGCTCAATAAATATGATTGAGTGAATTGACTGGACTGGGCTGGGCACTGTATTCTGAGGAAAACCCACACAGACCCCTTAATAATAATAGTAATAGTCTACTTAGAACAGTGCGTGGCACATAGTAAGCCCCTAACAAATACCATCGTTATTATTATTATTGCAATAATGGCATTTGTTAAGCGCTTACTATGTGCCGGCCACTGTTCTAAGTGCTGCGGTAGATACTAGCAAATCAGGTGGGACCTAGTCTCTGTCCCGGGTGGGGCACACAGTCTCAGTCATCATCAATCGTATTTATTGAGCGCTTACTATGTGCAGAGCACTGTACTAAGCACTTGGGAAGTACAAATTGGCAACATATCCTCTGTTTACAGATAAAGTCACTGAGGCCCAGAGAAATGAAGTGACTTTATCACTTCACCGCTCCACCAATTGTCAGCTGTGTGACTTTGGGCAAGTCACTTAACTTCTCTGCGCCTCAGTTCCCTCCTCTTAAAATGGGGATGGACTGTGAGCCCCCTGTGGGACAACCTGATCACCTTGTCACCTCCCCAGCGCTTAGGACAGTGCTTTGCACATAGTAAGCGCTTAATAAATGCCATTATTAAATGAAGTGACTTGCCCGAGGTCACACAGCAGACAAGTGGCGGAGTCAGGATTAGAACCCATGACCTTCTGAGGCCCAGACCCTAGCTCGGTCCGCTACATCACGCTGCTTTCCCATCCTGTAAGAGCTTCCTGACTGAAATGAGCGTCGGGTTCAGAGAAGCAGCGTGGCTCAGTGGAAAGAGCACAGGCTTTGGAGTCAGAGGTCAGGGGTTCGAATCCCGGCTCCACCACAAGCCTGCTGTGTGACCTTGGGCAAGTCACTTAACTTCTCTGAGCCTCAGTTCCCTCCTCCGTAAAAATGGGGATGAAGACTGTGAGCCCCCCGTGGGACAACTTGATCACATTGTATCCCCCCCAGCGCTTAGAACAGTGCTTTGCACATAGTAAGCGCTTAACAAATGCCATCATTATTATTATTATTATTAGAAAGTGGCAACCATCACACCCTCCCCGCTTCCAGTTTCTGGACCCCTCCGATTTGTGTTTTTCCCGTCTCCGGGCCACGGAGAAGCTGTTTTCTCTAGAACCGGCTGGGTCCGGGATGGGGCTTCCTGCCAGACCTTCATTCAGTCATATTTACGGAGCACTTACTGTGCGCAAAGCACTGTACTAAGCGCTTGGGAGAGTTCGTTATAACAAGCAGTCTGAGAAGCAGCATGCCGTAGTGGCCCAGCGCTTAGAACAGTGCCTGTTCGTAGTAAGCGCTTAACAAATACCATCATTATTATAGAGCCTGGGCGTCAGAAGGTCTGGGTTCTAATCCTGTTTCCACCACTTGTCTGCTGCGTGACCTTGGGCAAGTCACTTCAATTCTCTGTGTCTCAGTTCCCTCTTCTGTAAAAGGGGGATTGAGACTGTGAGCCCCACGTGCGACAGGGACTGTGTCAACCCGATTTGTTTGTATCCACCCCAGTGCTTAGTACAGGGTCCGACACATAGTAAGCGCTTAACAAATACCGTCATTATTATTAACAATAAATAATATTTATTGTTAAGCTAACAATAATTTATTGTTATGATTTAACAATAAATAATAATGATGGTATTCATTAAGCGTTTACTATGTGCCAAGCACTGTTCTAAGCGCTGGGGGAGATATAAGGTTATCTAGTTGTCCCAGGTGGGGTTCACAGTCTTAATCCCCATTTTCCAGATTCATTCTTTCAATCGTATTTATTGAGCGCTTGCTGTGTGCAGAGCACTGTACTAAGCGCTTGGGAAGTCCAAGTTGGCAACATATAGAGACGGTCCCTGCCCAATAGTGGGCTCACAGTCTAGAAGGGGGAGGAGGTCAGATGAGGTCACTGAGGCCCAGAGAAGATAAATGACTTGCCCAAAGCCACACAGTTGACAAGTGAGAAGCAGCGTGGCTCAGTGGAAAGAGCCCGGGCTTGGGACCCAGAGGTCGTGGGTTCTAATCCCGGCTCTGCCACTTGGTAGCTGTGTGACTTTGGGGGAGTCTCTTCGCTTCTCCGTGCCTCAGTTAGCTCGTCTGTAAAATGGGGGTGAAGACTGGGAGCCCCACGTGGGACAACCTGATGACCTTGTGTCTCCCCCGGTGCTTAGAACAGTGCTTGAAGCGCTTAACAAATACCATCATCATCAAGTGGAAGAGCAGGGGTTAGAACCCACGACCTCTGGCTCTCAAGCCCGGGCTCTTTCCACTAAGCCACACTGCCCACCATCTTGGGAAGTGGCAGTTGCTCTCCCGGACTGGCAAACCGAGAATCCGAAACCTCGGGGGAACCCGGGCCTGGCTTCCTCAGCACACCGAGGCCACATCTCCATATGCCAATTATCGGGGTGATTTGGTCCCCCCCAAATCCTCTTTCAGCTGCCGTTACCTGGATATCATCATCATCGTCATCAGTCGTATTTATTGAGCGCTTACTATGTGCAGAGCACTGTACTAAGCACTTGGGAAGTCCAAATTGGCAACATCTAGAGACAGTCCCTACCCAACAGTGGGCTCACAGTCTAAAAGGGGGAGACAGAGAACAAAACCAAACATACTAACAAAATAAAATAAATAGAATAGATATGTACAAGTAAAATAGAGTAATAAATCCGTACAAACATATATCCATATATACAGGTGCTGTGGGGAAGGGAAGGAGGTAAGATGGGGGGGATGGAGAGGGGGACGAGGGGGAGAGGAAGGAAGGGGCTCAGTCTGGGAAGGCCTCCTGGAGGAGGTGAGCTCTCAGCAGGGCCGATACTCCTGGGGGAAATGGGGTCCTTCTGATTTCCTGGCCCAGAGTCTATCTTCTAGGCCACCCTGCTTAATTGTTGTTAATAATAATTATGGTTGGTTAGATTGTTCTATTGGACTTTCCCAAGTGCTTAGTACAGTGCTCTACACACAGTAAGCGTTTAATAAATACAATTGACTGACTGGTATTTGTCCATTCATTCAATTCATTCTATCATATTTATTGAACACTTGAGGTATGCAGGGCACTGTACTAAGCACTTAGTACAGTGCTCTGCACACAGTAAGCGCTCAATAAGTACGATTGAGCCCACTGTTGGTAGGGACTGTCTCTATATGTTGCCAACTTGTACTTCCCAAGCGCTTAGTACAGTGCTCTGCACACAGTAAGCGCTCAATAAATACGATTGATTGATTGATTGATTGAATGAATGAATGAATACTAAGCAACTATTAAGAGGCATAGTCCCTGCCCACAATGAATTTACAGTCCAGAGGGGCTCTTACTACATTCCAGGCACTGTAATAATAATAATAATAATAATAATAATAATAATAATGTTGGTATTTGTTAAGCGCTTACTATGTGCAAAGCACTGTTCTAAGCACTGGTGGGGGGGATACAAGGTGATCAGGTTGTCCCATGTGGGGCTCACAGTCTTAATCCCCATGTTACAGATGAGTAACTGAGGCACAGAGAAGTTAAGTGACTTGCCCAAAGTCACACAGCTGACAATTGGTGGACCCGGGATTTGAACCCATGACCCCTGACTCCAAAGCCCAGGTTCTTTCCACTGAGCCACGCTGCTTCTCTTACTCAGCACTGGGGTGGATACAAGCAAATGGGGTTGGACACAGACTCCAGATAAGGTAAATGAGGCCCAGAGACGTGAAGTGACCTGCACACGGGCACACAGCAGACAAGGGGCTGAGTCAGGATTAGAACCCATGACCTTCTGATGCCCAGGCCCGGGTTCTAGCCACTATTCCGTGCTGGCCATCCGGACCCTCCTAAAGCAGCGTAGGGAAGCGTGGGGCAGGAAAGGTTTCCGTCTTCCCCTAATTCCAGAACCTTCGGGCGGACATTCCCGAAAGCCGACCGACCCCGCCTTCCCGGAGAGAAATGAGGCTTAACCAGGCTTTGGGCTCCAGGGAGCGATCGATGAGAAGCATTTTCGTTTTTTTAATAAAGTTGTTACAAACATGTACAAAGCAACTCCAAAGTAGGAAATCCCTCTTCCCGAAGCAGCGGGCACCGGATGGCCACAGACAGACACCCCCGAGGCCGGGCCCCGGGACGCACAGAGGGTTGGCGATCATCGCTCGGGTCGCCCGAGACCCAAAATGTCACCGCCACAGCGCGGGCGGGGGGAACTTTTTTAGTGCAAAAATCAGCTCGTGGAATTGGGGTCCGCCAGATCCAGGCTGGGGATGACGGTAGGCCGGGATGGGAGGTTTGACAACTCCCACCTGAAGGCCAATGCCACTTCGGCGACTGTGGGATAGAGCCAGGGTCACGAGGACCCCCAATAACAGGACCAAAAACCAATAACCAGGAGGGAGGGGGTGGCACTAAATCCAGTGCCCGCCCCCCTCAAGCAAACGGTTCCCGTCTGGAACGGAAGGGGCTTTGGCAGGGCCATAAAAAAAGGGATTTAAATCAATCATCCCAGGCCCCACGGAGGTGCTCGATAAATATTCTGTGATAATGACCTAAAGAGTAAATTCTCGGTGATCCGTGATTCCGAGGGGGAGCCCACAAAAATCACTCATTCTCAGAGCTGGGAGGGGTTTCTGGAGGTCATCTGATCCATCCCCCTGCCTCCGGGCCGGACCACACCTAAACGATCAATAACTAGAGTAGTCTTCAAAGAGCAGCAGGTGAGGGGAAGGATAATCCATCCCTCGGAAGTGCATTCCAGCGACTCGCTCGGCTTCGGGGCCGAAAACTAACTTTCCTTCCTGTCTCGCTTCTATCCCTCCTGCTGCAAATTTCATTCCACTTCCTCCTGCTCCGGCCCAAGTGGGTTCGGACGCTTCGACTTGAGAAACGCTTGAGGAGAATGACACCCGCCTCCTTTTAGCCCCCGACGCCCAATCTCAACTTCCCAAAATGCTACATCTGCTACATTTGCTTGCTGCTAATGGGCCTTGGGCAGACCTCCCTTAGATTTCCTCTTTCCCACGGGCACCTCGGGGGCGGGGAGGGCTCAGGACCACCCCCAGACTCTAATCAGGTTAGCACAGCAGTAGTGGAGAGCAAGGCCGAGTCACCCCCCCATCGTTAGCAGCAGCTGTCCATCAAACTAGCCTCCAGCCAATGAGGAGGCCCGAGAGGGGAACCCGATCCCACAGGAAACCATCCCGTTCTCGTGAGCTCGACTTAATGAAGAATAATAATAATAAAATAATTATGATACTTGTTAAGCGCTTCCTAGGTGCCAAGCACTGTTCTAAGCGCTGGAGTGGGTACAAGTTTATCAGGGTGGACAAAGTCCCTGGCCCACCTTGGGCCCACAGTCTTAATCCCCATTTTTTTACAGGTGAGGTCACTGAGGCGTAGAGAAGCGAAGGGACTGGGCAGATGTGACGGAATCACGACTAGAACCCAAGTTCTTCCAACTCCCAGATCCGGGCTCTAGCCACTAAAGCCACGCTGGGTTTGGGAATCCTGCCACACTAAATCAGGGCCTAAATCCCGAGTCTCCAAATGCCACCCCAACCCGCTGACTGACCAGGGTGGTGGGAAAATCTGCAGAGATGTGGATCCGCTCCAAGATTTTCCCACCGGTCAGTCGGTCAACACTAGTCCCCGCCGAACATCCCTTCGCCCTTAATTCCTGGTGGTTCCTGAATGTTCAGCAAGGACGAAGAGAAGGGATGTGAGCCAGAGACCGCGAGTTGTAAGGAGAAGGGGCTGTTGTTTAGCGTTGGAGTTCGGGGAGGAGGGGATGGAAGCAAACAGCCAGAGAATTGGAAAATTGGTGCAACTTTTCCTCCCCGCTTTACTCGGCCTCGTCTGAGAGCGGGTTCAGAGGGGACCGGGAGTTTCCATTCCCGCCCCACCTAGACGATGAGATCATAATCCCTCTCTGTTTCAACCTCTTCCCCCTCCTTCCCCTCCACGGACAGCCTCCGCGGCGGAGCTAATCCAAATCAGAGACTCCTTCTTGGATGCCTTGGGGAACGGGGACGGGGAAGGGGGTCGGCTCTCGGCTCACCGGGAAGGTACCAAGGGGAAAAAAATAACCCATCCTCTCTCGTGATGCCGCGAGAGGCAGGAATGATACCGGCTCGGCGCTTCAATCTCTAATACAAACATCGATCAAGAGTCAAACCGTGTATCAAAACAAGCATTAAAAACGCCCCTTGTCAAAAAATAAGGGCGGTCGTGAAGCGCACCAGACTAACGCAAGGGTGAGACAAATACCCTTTTTCTAATAATACATGAGATGGATTTGCAACGCACCCTGGCTGGAAAGCTGATTCAGAGAGAGGGGCCGGGTGGACCCCCAGGCTCTCTCTTGACTTTCTCTCCCGCCCGATCCAATCCCCTCCTTGGGGAAGAGAGATTTTCACAGAGCCGGCACCGGGTACGTCAGGATCTAAGGATCAGGACAGGTAACGGGGACCCAGGGTGGACGACCACCAGGCCTCTCGGCTCCCTGGAAGCAGCAGCCCCGCAAAAAGAGGGGATGATTAGAAAGTGATCGATCATGCAAGACTTCAGACAGAGAGAGGTAGGAAATTAAAAAAAAAACACCGTTCTCAGGCTGCAACAAAGGGAGAGCCAGGAAACGGTTCCAACGTGGAGCTTCTTGCTTAGCCCTATGAGTCAAAAAACTTGGCGTCGATTACCAGTTCATTGTTTCCCTTCTCTTGTCCTGCAGGCCTGAAATGCCCCCCCTCCCAAAAAAAAGGTATCGGGGGCACAGGCTAAAGAGGGAGAATAATAATGGTGGTATTTGTTACGCGCTTACCGTGTTAAGCACTGGGGTAAAAGCAAATCAGGCTGGACACAATCCCTGTCTCACTTGGGGCTCACAGTCTTCATCCCCATTTGACAGATGAGGGAACTGAGGCTCAGCAAAGTGACGGGATTTGCCTAAGGTGGCACAGCAGACAAGTGGCGGAGTGGGATTAGAACCCAGTTCCTTCTGACTCCGAGGCTCTGGGCTCTAGACACTAGGCCATGCTGCTTCAGGTTTTAGTCCCCCACCCAGTTTCAGAGCGCTTTTCTTCCCCGTCCCCCACTCTATCTAGCAATCGATCAATCCTATTTATAAATGTCACATTTCACTTCACTGGGAATGTTACCCGGCTTTCTTCCTCCTAAAATTCAAGCCCGTGGGATCCCCCCATTCCCTGGGGGAGTTTGGAAACCAGTTTGTTTCCAGGGCAGCCAGCAATGCCCACCTCACCGTCCCCCGGAATTCAAAATGCTCCCTAAAGCTGGAGGTCGGGGGCGGGAGGGGGTGCGGGGAGGGTCGGTCCATCCAGGGCCAAAGGGAAGAGAAGAGCGAATGGCACTTTCTGGGCTCCTTCCTTTCAAAAATCTAAATAACTCAAATAGGCCCCACTCAATCTCCCGGCTGGCGGGCCTCTAAGCACCAAAGGCAGATGGGAAGAACACCAGAAAACGTCAACCTAAGCACCACAGGGTACCGAAGTGGTTGACAGACAATAATTGGGGTATTTGTTAAGTGCTTACCATGCACCAAGCACCGTACTAAGCACCGGGGTAGGCGTGAGATCATCGGATCAGACACGGTCCCTGTCCCACACGGGGCTCGCTACCTAAGGGGGAGAGGAGAACGGAGATCGAATCCCCATTTTACAGATGAGGGAACTGAGGCCCAGGGAAGTGAAGTGACTTGCCCAAGATCACAGAGCGGGCAAGTGGCAGCACCAGGATTAGACCCCTAGGTCGCCCCACGGACCCCCCCACCGCAACCCAGGCCCGGGCTCTTTCCACTAGGCCCTGCTGCTTCCCGGAAATAAAAATCCGCTTTCTCCCGGGGCGACCGAGGTTCCTAAATATACGAACCGAGCAAAGTCCAAACCTCTGTAGGGAGAGATGCCCCCACCAGTCTCTGGGTGAGTTGCCCGGCACCAACTCCTCGGCCAGTGAGGATCGGCCCCAGCGGAGCAAAGGACAGACACGCTCCGGCTCCCATCCATCGATCCATCAATCCATCGATCCATCAGTCACAGCTCCTCAGCCAGGATGGACGGACGAGGGGTAACAGCCGCATCCCGTCCAGGGAGGCCCAGCGGAGGGTCCGCCTGGCAGCCGGGGGGCTCGAACTCTGCTCCCGAATCGGGTCTTCGGCTGGTCCAGGGGCTCTGACCGGTGGGCCACGACGGCTGGTCGGACATGGGGCTCCCGGGGCGAAGGCGGGGGTCCCGCTTCCTCCTGGCACGCGGGGCCACCTCCAGCCTGAGGAAATGAAACAGAGGGTTTCCAACTCTCTGGGTTTCTGGATGGCATTCGTGTTGCCAACTTGTACTTCCCAAGTGCTTACTACTACTACAATAATAATAATAATGGCATTTATTAAGCGCTTACTATGTGCAAAGCACTGTTCTAAGCGCTGAGAAGGTTACAAGGTGATCAGGTTGTCCCACGGGGGGCTCACAGTCTTAATCAACTTGTACTACCCAAGCGCTTAGTACAGTGCTCTGCACAAAGTAAGCGCTCAATAAATGTGATTGATTGATTGATTGATTAATCCCCATTTTTTATTTTATTTTATTTCATTTTGTCAGTATGTTTGGTTTTGTTCTCTGTCTCCCCCGTTTAGACTGTGAGCCCGCTGTTGGGTAGGGACTGTCTCTATATGCTGCCAATTTGTACTTCCCAAGCGCTTAGTGCAGTGCTGTGCACACAGTAAGCACTCAATAAATACGATTGATGATGATGATGAGGGAACTGAGGCCCCCCGTGGGACAACCTGATCACCTTGTAACCTCCCCAGCGCTTAGAACAGTGCATTGCACATAGTAAGCACTTAGTAAATGCCATCATTATTATTATTATTACAAGGTGTAATAATAATAATAATAATAATAAGCACTGTTCTAAGCACTGGGGGCTCAGAGTCCTAATCCCCATTTTACAGATGAGGTAACTGAGGCTCAGAGAAGTTGAGTTGCCCAAAGTCACACAGCTGTTAAGTGGCGGAGCCGGGATTTGAACCCATGACCTCTGACTCCAGAGCCCGTGCTCTTTCCACTGAGCCATGCTGCTTCTTGTAACCTCCCTAGCGCTTAGAACAGTGCTTTGCACATAGTAAGCGCTTAACAAGTGCCATTATTATGAGCCATGCACTGGAGTAGATACACGGTATTCAGGTAGGACCCAATCCCTGCCCCACCTGGGGTTCACGGTCTTAATCCCTGTTTTACAGTCACTGGGTCACTGAGGCCCAGAGAAGTACAGTGACTTGCCCAAGGTCCCACAGCAGATGGAGTCAGGATTAGAACCCATGTCCTCTGACTCACAAAGCCATGTTCTTGCCACTAAGCCATGTTGCTTCTCCTTTCTCATCTCCTTCTCTTGCCTTTATTCTTCCCTCTCCCTCCCACTGTTCCCCACCTCACATACTTCACTCAGTCGTATTTAATGAATTAATTCATTCATTCAACCGTATTTATTGAGCGCTTACTGTGTGCAGAGCACTGTACTAAGCGCTTGGGAAGTACAAGTTGGCAACATATTCATTCATTCATTCAATCATATTTATTGAGCGCTTACTGTGTGCAGAGCACTGTACTAAGCGCTTGGGAAGTACAAGTTGGCAACATATAGAGACGGTCCCTACCCAACAGTGGGCTCATAGTCTAGAAGGGGGAGACAGAGAACAAAACAAAACATACTAACAAAATAAAATAAATAGAATATATACAAGTAAAGTAGAGTAATATGTACAAACATATATTCATTCATTCATTCAATCGTATTTATTGAGCGCTTACTGTGTGCAGAGCACTGTACTAAGCGCTTGGGAAGCACAAGTTGGCAACATATAGAGACGGTCCCTACCCAACAGCGGGCTCACAGTCTAGAAGGGGGAGACAGAGAACGAAACAAAACATGCTAACAAAATAAAATAAATAGAATATATACAAGTAGAGTAATATGTACAAACATATATTCGTTCATTCATTCAATCGTATTTATTGAGCGCTTACTGTGTGCAGAGCACTGTACTAAGTGCTTGGGAAGTCCAAGTTGGCAACATATAGAGACGGTCCCTACCCAACAGTGGGCTCACAGTCTAGAAGGGGGAGACAGAGAACAAAACCAAACATGCTAACAAAATAAAATAAATAGAATATGTACAAGTAAAATAGAGTAATAATAATAATAATAATATATAATATTATAGAGTAACCATATTAGAGTAATTAAGAGTAATGATAACCAAAGCAGCAACGTTCTTACTTTAATGAGTGCTTACTGTGTGCACAGCACTGTACTAAATGCTTCTCACTGGGCCTCATTCTCGTCTTTCCCTCCCAGTGTACCTCACCTCATTCATTCATTCATTCAATCGTATTTATTGAGCGGTTACTGTGTGCAGAGCGCTGTACTAAGCGCTTGGGAAGGACAATTCTGCAACAAAGAGAGACCCTCCCTGCCCACAACGGGCTCACAGTCTAGAAGAGGGGAGACAGACGGCAAAACATGTAACAGGC
The DNA here is from genome assembly GCF_015852505.1 of Tachyglossus aculeatus. Taxonomy (NCBI): domain Eukaryota; kingdom Metazoa; phylum Chordata; class Mammalia; order Monotremata; family Tachyglossidae; genus Tachyglossus; species Tachyglossus aculeatus. The sequence goes on along the minus strand of NC_052086.1, from coordinate 42,064,846 downwards.
ATCATTCATTCATTCTATCCTGTGTCCTCCTTCCTAGGCTCCATTCTCCTCTCTTCCTCACTCATTCATTCCATCATCAATCAATCAATCAATCGTATTTATTGAGTGCTTACTGTGTGCAGAGCACTGTACTAAGCGCTTGGGAAGTACAAGTTGGCAACATATAGAGACTCCACTGCCTTTTTGCTCACCACCTTCCCTCCTGCTGGAACTCCCTCCCCCTACACATCCAGCAAACCTCCCCTCTCCCAATAATAGCAATAATAATAATAATAATGGCATTTGTTAAGCGCTTACTATGTGCTGAGCACTGTTCTAAGCCCTGGGGTAGATACAAGGTGATCAGGTTGTCCCACGTGGGGCTCACAGTCTTCATCCCCATTTTACAGATGAGGAAACAGAGGCACAGAGAAGGGTAGGGACCATCTCTATATGTTGCCAACTTGTACTTCCCAATCAATCTATCAATTGTATTTATTGATCGCTTACTGTGTGCAGAGCACTGGACTAAGCGCTTGGGAAGTACAAGTTGGCAACATATAGAGATGGTCCCTACCCAACAGTGGGCTCACAGTCTCCCAAGCGCTTAGCCCAGTGCTCTGCACACAGTAAGCGCTCAATAAATATGATTGAATGAATGAATGGAAGTGACTTGATGATGATGGCATTTGTTAAGTGCTTACTGTGTGCAAAGCACTGTTCTAAGCGCTGGGGAGGTTACAAGATGATCAGCCCACAGGAGGCTCACAGTCATCATCCCCATTTTACAGATGAGGTAACTGAGGCACAGAGCAGTTAAGTGACTGGCCCAAAGTCACACCGCTGACAATTGACAGAGCCAGAATTCGAACCCATGACCTCTGACTCCAAAGCCCGGGCTCTTCCCACTGAGCCACGCTGCTTCAGTGACTTGCCCAAAGTCACCCAGCTGGTCAGTGGCGGAGCCGGGATTAGAAACCACGACCTCTAGACTCCAAAGCCCGGGCTCTTGGCTAGAGAAGCAGCGTGGCTCAGTGGAAAGAGTGTGGGCTTGGGAGTCAGAGGCCATGGGTTCGAATTCCGCCTCCCCCATATGTCTGCTGTGTGACCTTGGGCAATTCACTTCGCTTCTCTGTGCCTCAGTTCCCCCATCTGTAAAATGGGGATTAAGACGGTGAGCCCCACATGGGACAACCTCATCTCCTTGTGTTCCCCCGCAGCGCTTAGAACAGTGCTTTGCACATAGTAAGCGCTTAACAAATACCAACATTATAATTATTATTTCCTCTAGGCCACGCTGCTTCTCGAATCTTCTTCCCCTTCCTCAATGCCCTTCGGAAATCGCATCTCCTCCAGGAAGCCTTCCTCGATTAACAGCATTCCTAACCACAGCTGGCTCCAAGCTCCGCTTTACCACTTCGCCGGTCCAAATCTCCTCACTGGGCCTATCTTCTTGTCTCTCTGGCTGCCGACCCTTCCCTCCGGTCTGAAATTCCCTCCCTCTCCATGCCAGCGGACCGCTGCTCTTCCCGTCTCCAAAGACCATCTCCTCCGGGAGGCCTTCCCTGATTCCCCCTCTTCTCTCCCTGCCTTATTTCCCTTCACTTTAATGCTTCACCCTCCCTCTCGGGGATTCTGGAGGGGAGATAGATGCAGAAGTGCTTTGGAAAAATACAGATGCTTCACATTCGTTCATTCAATCATATTTATTGAGCGCTTACTGTGTGCAGAGCTCTGTACTAAGCGCTTGGGAAGTCCAAGTTGGCAACATATAGGGACAGTCCCTACCCTAACAGTGGGCTCACAGTCTAGAAACACAGTTTCAAGGCAGTATGACAAAGGATATTCATTCAATCGTATTTATTGAGCGCTTACTGTGGGCAGAGCACTGTACTAAGCGCTTCGGAAGTACAAATCGGCAACAGATAGAGACAATCCCTACCCAACAAGGGGCTCACCGTCTAAAAGGGGGAGACAGATGACAAAACAAGTAGACAGCACTTACTGTGTGGAAAGCACTGTGCTAAGGATATCATATATTCCCCCTTTTAAACTGTGAGCCCACTGTTGGGTAGGGACTGTCTCTATATGTTGCCAACTTGTACTTCCCAAGCGCTTAGTACAGTGCTCTGCACACAGTAAGTGCTCAATAAATACGATTGATTGGTTGATATATTTAAAAATATTGACAGGGTAACATCATTCATTCAATCGTATTTTATTGAGCGCTTACTGTGTGCAGAGCACTGTACTAACATTAATATAGAAGCAGCGTGGCTCAGTGGAAAGAGCCCAGGCTTGGGAGTAAGAGGTCGTGGGTTCAATCCAGCCTCAGCCACTTGTCAGCTGTGTGACTTTGGGCAAGTCACTTCACTTCTCTGGGCCTTAGTGACCTCATCTGTAAAATGGGGATGAAGACTGTGAGCCCCCCGTGGGACAACCTGATCACCTTGTAACCTCCCCAGCGCTTAGAACAGTGCTTTGCATATAGTAAGCGCTTAATGAATTCCATCATTATTATTATTATTACAAGGGATCGTCTCTATATGTTGCCAACTTGTACTCCCCAAGCGCTTAGTACAGTGCTCTGCACACAGTAAGCGCTCAATAAATATGATTGAATGAATGAATAAATAAATGCCAGCATTATTATTATTATTATTCTAATTCCAGCTCTGCCACTTGTCTGCTGTGTGACCTTGGGCAAGCCACTTAACTTCCCTGTGCCTCAGTTCCCTCATCTGTAAAATGGGGATTAAGACTGTGAGCCTCAAGGGGGACAACCTGATTACCTTGTATCTACCCCAGCACTTAGAACAGTGCTTACCACATAGTAAGCACTTAAAAATACTATAATAATGATAATAGCAATATTGGATAATATTCATTCATTCATTCAGTGGTATTTATTGAGCGCTTACTGTGTGCACAGCACTGTACTAAGTGCTTGGGAAGTACAAGTTGGCAGCATATAGAGACGGTCCCTACCCAACAGCGGGCTCACAGTCTAAATACGAGCATCCATGTGATCGAGAAGCAGTGATGTCTAGAGGAAAAAACACAGGTCTGAGAATCAGGGCCTGTTTTTATGGTATTCGTTAAGTGCTTACTCTGTGCCGGGCATTATACTAAGCGCCAGAGTAACCACAAACTAATCAGTTTGGACACAGTCCCTGTCCCACGTGGGGCTCACAGTCTTCATCTCCATTTGACAGATGAGGGCCCTGAGGCCCAGAGAAGTGAAGTGACTTGTCCGAGGTCACACAGCAGACAAGCGGCGGAGCCGGGACTAGAACCCAGGTCCTTTTGACCCCCGGGCCCGGCCCTCTTTTCACCAGTCCACAGTGCTTGGATTCCTGTCCCGATTCTGCCACTTGCCTTCTGTGTGAGTGTGGGCAACTCCGTTAACTTCTCTGGGCCTCAGTTTCCTGATCTGTAAAATGGGGGTGAAATACCTGTTCTCTTTCCCACTTAGGCTGTGAGCCCATGTGGGATAGGGACTGTGTCTAACCTGATTTTCTTGAATCTACCTCGGCACTTAGTACGGTGCCTGGCTCTCAGTATGTGCTTAACCACTATCACAGTTATTATTGTTATTATTATTACTACCGTGGGAGAGACATCTGTCCCGGAGAACCCCCGCCATGCCAGGGGACGAAGGTTTTTCTAGTCCTAATTGTCACATAACCACAACCCATTCCTCTATCGTCTGTCAGGATAGAGCTTGACTCTCCCCGTTCTTTTCTCCCTCCCTTTTGTGTCACAGCTATACTTAATAATAATAATGGCATTTATTAAGCATTATATGCAAAGCACTGTTCTAAGTGCTGGGGAGGTTACAAGGTGATCAGGTTGTCCCACATGTGGCTCACAGTCTTCATCCCCATTTTACAGATGAGGTAACTGAGGCACAGAGAAGTGAAGTGGCTTGCCCAAAGTCACACAGCTGACAATTGGCGGAGCCGGAATTTGAACCCATGACCTCTGACTCCAAAGCCCGGGCTCTTTCCACTGAGCCACGCCGCTTCTCTACACTTCACAGGCCCTCGGAATCCTCACCCTCTGACCACCAGTTGCAGTTCACACCTTGAAAGACACCCATGGAGGAGTGGGGAAAAAATGGGCTTCTCCCATCAGGAAGATGCTGAGCTTTAAAAAAAAAGGCAGCAGAAGCCATTCCATAAGGCGAGCTGCTGGTAGGATATTTCATTATCCCCGTGGAGGGTTGTATTTATATCCACAGCTCGGTCGCTTGTGATTTGGAAGCTGACCAGGAGAGTGGAATATGGGCCTGCCAAGAGGCTGGGCTAGTAGCTTGGTTGTCCCCATGGCATCTGGACTCTCCCCCCAGGGGCCTGAGCACTGTGAGATGCTTAGAGGGAGGACTGCTGGGGAAGAGTGGGGAGGGGAGGAAGGTGGAGGGAAGAGGGGAAAGGGAGGGAAAGGAGATAGGAGGGAGAATCAATCAATCAATCGTATTTATTGAGTGCTTACTGTGTGCAGAGCACTGTACTAAGCCCTTGGGAAGTACAAGTTGGCAACATATAGAGACAGTCCCTACCCAACAGTGGGGAAGGAAGAGGAGGAAGAGGAGGGAGAGGGAAGAGAGGAGAGGAGGGAGAGGAAAGAGAGGAGAGAAGGGAGAGAGAAGAGGGGAGAGGCAAGAGGGAAGAAGAGAAAGGACGGAAAAGAGAGGGGAGGGAGAAGGAAGAGGGGAGAGGAGGGAGGCGGAGAGGAAAGAGGGCAGAACGAAGTGGGAGAGGAGGGAGAAGGAAGAGGGGAGAGGAGGGAGGGGGAGAGGAAAGAGGGCAGAACGAAGTGGGAGAGGAGGGAGAGGAAAGGGGGAGAAAAGGGAGTGGGGGAGAGGGAAAGGAAAGAGGGGAGAGGGAAGAGGAAGGAGAGGCAAGAGGGAAGAAGGGAAAGCAGGGAAAAGAGAGAGGAGGGAGAAGGAAGAGGGGAGAGGAGGGAGGGGGAGAGGAAAGAGGGCAGAACGAAGGGGGAGAGGAGGGAGAGGAAAGGGGAAGAAAAGGGAGTGGGGGAGAGGGAAAGGAAAGAGGGGAGAAGGAAGACGAAGGAGGAGGGAGACGGAAGAGGAAGGAGAAGCAAGAGGGAAGAAGGGAAAGCAGGGAAAAGAGACAGGAGGGAGAAGGAAGAGGGGAGGGGGAGGGGGAGAGGAAAGAGGGCAGAAGGAAGGAGGAGAGGAGGGAGAGGAAAGAGGGTAGAGGAGGGAGAGGAAAGGGGGAGAGAAGGGAGTGAGGGAGAGGGAAAGGAAAGGGGAGAAGGAAAAGAGGGGGAGGAAGGAGAGGCAAGAGAGAAGAAGGGAAAGGAGGGGGAGAGGGAGGGGGAGAAGAGGGAGGGTAGGAGTGAGTGTGAGTGTGTGTGTAAAAACAGTCTGCCCTTTACCTCAGAAGACAATTATTATTATTATTTTGGTACTTAAGCACTTTCTATATGCCAAGCACTGTTCTAAGCGCTGGGGTAGATACAAGGATATCAGGTTGTCCCACGTGGGGCTCAGTCTTAGCCCCCATTTTACAGGTGAGGTAATTGAGGCACAGAGAAGTGAAGTGACTTGCCCAAGATCACACAGCTGACAAGAGGCAGAGCCTGGATTTGAACCTATGTCCTCTGACTCTCAAGCCTGAGAGGAGAAGGCTAGTAAGAGTCACCTGTGGGCACTAAAGACCCCGCAGCAATCTGCACCCAACCCAGCTCCTCTTCTCGCTAGGGGAATCTGAGAGCCCCCTGTTCCTGGCTGCCCGGCGCCTGGCATAAGCTGGAAATTGTCCGGGTCCTCTGGAATTCATTCATTCGATCTTACTTATTGAGCGCTTACTATGCGAAGAGCACTGGACTAAGTGCCTAGAAAGTGCAGTATAACAAATAAAGAGAGACAATCCCCGTCAGCCTCCTCCTCGCCACCAACCTCAGACCCCTCTCCCCACTCCTCAAAGTACAACAGGCCTTCCCTCCCAACTGGCGCACATTTTTCCCCTGCCCCCACCAAGGGTCCTCCAGGGTCTCCCCAAGGGCTTCACCCGCCCCTTCCTCCTCCTGAAGAGGAGCCTTGGCCTCCACCCCCTTCTCCCCTCTGCCGTTTCCTCCCCCCAGCGCTATCCCCCTTTGCACCCCCCAACCCACCGCATCCTCCAAAAATTCCTCAATCAATCCATTAATCAATGGTATTTATTGAGTGCTTATTATGTGCAGAGCAATGTACTAAGCGCCTGGGGGAATCCAATACAACTCTGTTCTATTGGACTCTCCCAATACGAGGGAGGGATTGTGGGGGGCAGGGACCCCAGAGCTACAGTGGAACTTGTCTCTCTCCTTTCCTCTCTCTCTCTCTCTTTCTCTTCCTCTTTCACTCCCCTCTTTCTGTCTCTTCCTCTCTCATCCTTTTCCTCTCGTTCTTTTTCCCCTCTCCCCCTCACTTTCTCCTTTTCTCTCTCCTCTGCTCACTTATTCTTTCCCTCTCTCCCCCTCTCCCCCTCTCCTTCTCTCCCTCTCACTTTCATTTTCTCTCCTCATTCACCCTCTCACTGCCTCTCATTCACTCTCACTCTCTCCTTCTCCCTCTTGCTTTCTCTTCCTTTCACTTTCTTTCTCTCTCGTTCTCCCTTTCCTCACTTTTTCCTTCTCCCTCCTGCTCTCTCCTTCTCTTAGTCTCCCCCTCTTTCTCTTCTCTCTTTCCCTCTCTCATTCTTTCTCTAGCTCTCTCGTTCCCTCTCCCTTTCTCTCTCCCCCTTACTTTCTCCCTTTCTCCCTCCTCCTCTCTCTTTCTGTCTCCCCCTCACTTTCTCCCTTTTTCTATCCTCTTTCGTTCTCTCCCCCTCTCACTTTCTCCTTTTCTCTCTCTTCACTTACTCTTTCCCTCTCATTCTTTCTCTCCCTCTCTCATTCTCTCTCCCTCTCTTCCTTTCTCCCTCCTCCTAATAATAATAATACTGTTGGTATTTGTTAAGTGCTTACTATGTGCCAAGCCATGTTCTAAGCGCTGGGGAGGTTACAAGGTGATCAAGTTGTCCCACGGGGGGCTCACAGTCTTCATCCCCATTTTACAGATGAGGGAACTGAGACACAGAGAAGTGAAGTGACTTGCCCAAAGTCACAGCTGACAAGTGGTGGAGCCGGGATTAGAACCCATGACCTCTAACTCCCAAGCCCGGGCTCTTGCCGCTGAGCCACGCTGCTCCTCCTCTCTCCTTCTCTCTCTTTCTGTCTCCCCCTCACTTTCTCCCTTTATCCTCCTCTCTCGTTCTCTCTCCCTCTTTTTCTCTCCCTTCATTTTATCCTTTTCTCTCTCCTCCTCTCCTCACTTACTCTTTCCCTCTCTCCTTCTTTGTCTCTCTCCCTTTCTCTCATTCTCTCTGCATTCTTTCTCGCACTTTCATTTTATTTCCCTTTGTCACTCTCTTCCTCTCTCATTCTCTCCCTTTCTCCCTCTCCCTTTCTCCCCCCTCACATTCTCTTCTCTCTCTCCCTTTCATTCCTTCTCTCTCTCCCTCTGTCTCCCCCCTCATTTTCTCCCTTTCTCTCTCCTCCCCACCTCACTTTCTCTTTCCCTCTTTCCCTTTCTCCCTCTCTCTCCTATTCGCTCCTTCTCTAATTCACTTCCCCTCTCATTCTCTCACCCTTTCTCTCCTTGCTTTCTCTCCTTCCCAATTTCCCTCTATCTCTCTGCCTATCTCTTTCCCTCTTACTGACCTTGCTTTCTTTTCTTCTCATTTTCCCTCTCACTTTCTCTCTTCACTCTTTTCCTCCCTCTGCCTCTCACTTTCTCTGCCTCTCCCTCCTTCTCTCTCCTTCCCTCTTTCCCACCTCTCTCTCTCATTCTCTCTCCCTCTCGTTTTATCTCTCCCTTTCTCTCTCCCCCTCACTTTCTCCCTTTCTCCTCCTCTCCTCACTTTTTCTTTCCCTCTCTCTTCTCTCCATCCCTTTCTCTCATTCTCTTCCTCTAAATCTCTCTCCCTTTCTCTCTCCCTCTTACTCTTACACATTCTCTCTCTCCATTCTCTCTCTTTCTCTTTCCTTTTCTCTCATTCTCTCCCTCTTTCTCATTCTCTCTCCCTCTCTCCTTCCTCTCTCCCTCCTTCCCTCCCTCTCTCTCCCTTGCTCAGAGTCTTTCTCCTTCTCTTTCTCTCTCTTCTCTCCATGTCTGTGCCCCCAGATTCCTTCACTCCACTGGAACTTTCACCCCTTCTTCAGCTCCTATAATAATAATAATAAAGTTGACATTTGTTAAGCGCTTACTATGTGCCCAGCACTGTTCTAAGCTCTGGGGTAAATACAAGGGAATCGGCTTGTCCCAAGTGAGGCTCACAGTCTTTCTCCCCATTTTCCAGATGAGGTCACTGAGCCCCAGGGAAGTTTAGTGACTTGCCCAAGGTCACACAGCAGACAAGTGGTGGAGTGGGATTAGAACCCACGACCTCTGGCTCCCAAGCCCGGGCTCTTTTCTCTAAGCGAGGCTGCTTCTCATCTCCTATCTTTGCACCTCCTCTTTTCCTACTTTTCCTCGCTTCTCCCGGGTTTCCCTTCCTTTTTTCCCGAGCTCTGCTGTCCCTCCTGGCTCTCCTGGCATGTCTCCTTGTGCTCTCCCAATCTCACTGGGAATCTTCCCGCTCCGTCCCTGACTTTCACCTTCCCCCCGAATCCCTCCCTTCCTTCCCCTCTCCTCTTCCTCCTCCTTTTCCTCGACTTCCCTATAGGGGAAAGGAGGAGAGCTCCCGAATTGACCTGTCCACTCGGGAAGAAGCCACCTGAGTTCTACTCCCTGCTTTCCCGCTTCTCTGCCGTGTGACCTTGGGCAAGTCACTTCACTTCTCTGGGCCTCAGTTTCCCCTTCAGCAAAATGGGGATTCAATCCCTGTTCTCCCTCCTGTTTAGACTCCGAGCCCCGTGTGGGACCTGGTTACCTTTGAAGCTCCCCCCACGCTTCGTACAGCGTTCAGCACATAGTAAGCACTTAATAAATGAGAAGCAGTGTGGCTCAATGGAAAAGAGCATGAGATTTGGAGTCAGAGGTCATGGGTTCAAATCCCAGCTCCGCCAATTGTCAGCTGTGTGACTTTGGGCAAGTCACTTAACTTCTCTGTGCCTCAGTTACCACATCTGTAAAATGGGAATTAAGACTGTGAGCCCCCCGTGGGACAACCTGATAACCTTGTAACCTCCCCGGCGCTTAGAACAGTGCTTTGCACATAGTAAGCACTTAATAAATGCCATTATTATTATTATTATTATTATTATCAGTGGTACCTCTCTACCTCAGTTTGCCTATCAGAGAAGCAACGTGGTTTAGTGGAAAGAGCCCGGGCTTGGGAGTCAGAGGTCGTGGGTTCTAATTCTTCTAGGCTGTGAGCCCGCTGTTGGGTAGGGACCGTCTCTATATGTTGCCAACTTGTACTTCCCAAGCGCTTAGTACAGTGCTCTGCACACAGTAAGTGCTCAATAAATACGATTGAATGAATGAATGAATAATCCCAGCTCCGCCACTTGTCTGCTGTGTGACCTTGGACAAGTCACTTCACTTCTCAGTTACCTCATCTGTAAAATGGGGATGAAGACCGTGAGCCCCACGTGGGACAACCTGATCACCTTGTATCTCCCCCAGCGCTTAGAACAGTGCTTGGCACAAAGTAAGCGTTTAACAAAGACCATCATTATTTTATTATTATTACCCTGTATCTACCCCAGCGCATAGAACAGTGCTCTGCACATAGTAAGTGCTTAACACACACCATCATTATTTCATTATTATTATTACCTTGTATGTACCCCAGCAGTTAGAACAGTGCTTGGCACATAGTAAATGCTTAATAAATGCCATTATTATTATTATCATTATTATCGAGCTATGGGGACGGACCCACCAGTGAACAGGCTGGGGAGACCCACGCGATCTCGGTCATTCAGTCCTATTTATTGGGAGCTTCTTGTGGACAGAGCACTGTACTAAGCGCTTGGGAGAGTTTGGTTTTGTTCTCTGTCTCCCCCTTTTAGACTGTGAGCCCACTGTTGGGTAGGGACTGTCTCTATATGTTGCCAATTTGTACTTCCCAAGCGCTCAGTACAGTGCTCTGCACATAGTAAGCGCTCAATAAATACGATTGATGATGATGATGATGACAATACGACAATAAAGGGAAGCAAGCCATGGAGAAGCAGCGTGGTTTAGTGGAAAAAGTCCGGGCTTGGGAGCCACAGGTCATGGGTTCTAATCCCAGCGCCGCCACTTATAAACTGTGTGACTTTGGGGAAGTCAATTCACTTCTCTGGGCCTCAGTTCCATCATCTGGAAAATGGGGATGAAGACTGTGAGCCCCACGTGGGACAACCTCATTTTCTTCAGAGGGCAGCGTGGCTCAGTGGAAAGAGCCCGGGCTTGGGAGTCAGAGGTCATGGGTTCTAATCCTGCCTCTGCCACTTGTCAGCTGTGTGACTTTGGGCAAGTCACTTCACTTCTCTGGGCCTCAGTTACCTCATCTGTCAAATGGGGATTAAAACTGTGAGCCCCCCGTGGGGCAACCTGATCACCTTGTGTCCACCCTAGTGCTTAGAACAGTGCTTCACACATAGTAAGCGCTTAACAAATGCCATTATTATTATTATTACCCCAGCGCTTAGAACAGTGTTTGGCACATAGTAAGCGCTTAATAAATACCATTATTATTATTATTATGTGTATATAGCTATAATTCCTTTGATCTATTTCTCAACTCACTCCTGTCTACTTGTTTTGTTTTGTTGTCTGTCTCCCCCTTGTAGACTGTGAGCCCGTTGTTGGGTAGGGACCGTCTCTAGATGTTGCCGACTTGGACTTCCCAAGCGCTTAGTACAGTGCTTTGCACACAGTAAGCGCTCAATGAATACGATTGAATGAAGGAAGGAGAAGCGGACAGACGGGGGAAACTGAGGCACGGGGAGAGGAAGCCGGAGGCAGACGATACGGAGAGAGACACTTGGAGAGACACACGGACACTCAACCGCCGGTGGAGATACGGGGAGAGACAGAGACGGGGCAGAGACACACAGAGAGACTGACCCGCGGGTGGAGATACGGGGAGAGACAGAGACAGAGGGAGAGACAGAGACAGGGAGAGAGACAGAGACGGGGCAGAGACACACAAAGAGACTGAGCCGCGGGTGGAGATACGGGGAGAGACAGAGACAGGGGCAGAGACACACAAAGACACACAGAGACTGACCCGCGGGTGGAGATACAGAGAGAGACAGAGACAGGGGAGAGACAGAGACGGGGCAGAGACACACACACACACAGAGACTGACCCGCGGGTGGAGATAAGGAGAGAGACAGAGACGGGGGCAGAGACAGAGACGGGGCAGAGACATACACAGAGACTGAGCCGCGGGTGGAGATACGGGGAGAGACAGAGACAGAGGGAGAGACACACAAAGAGACTGAGCCGCGGGTGGAGATAAGGAGACAGAGACGTGGGAGAGACAGAGACACACAGAGACTGATTCGCGGGTGGAGATAAGGGGAGAGACAGAGACAGGGGCAGAGACAGAGAGAGACTGAGCCGTGAGATACGGGGAGAGACAGAGACGGGACAGAGACGGGGGAGAGACAGAGACGGGGCAGAGACACGCAAAGAGACTGACCCGCGGGTGGAGATACGGGGAGAGACAGAGACAGGGGCAGAGACACACAGAGACACACAGAGACTGACCCGCGGGTGCAGATAAGGAGAGAGACAGAGACGGGGCAGGGACAGAGACGGGGGAGAGACAGGGGCAGGGGGAGAGACAGATACAGGGGGAGAGACAGAGACGGGGCAGAGACACACACAGAGACTGACCCGCGGGGGGAGATACAGAGAGAGACAGAGACGGGGCAGAGACACACACAGAGACTGAGCCGCGGGTGGAGATAAAGGGAGAGACAGAGACGGGGGCAGAGACACACAGAGAGAGACTGAGCCGTGGGTGGAGATACGGGGAGAGACAGAGACGGGGCAGAGACAGAGAGAGACTGACCCGTGGGTGGAGATACGGGGAGAGACAGAGACAGGGGCAGAGACAGAGACACACAGAGACTGACCCGCGGGTGGAGATAAGGGGAGAGACAGAGTCGGGGGAGAGACACAGACAGAGACTGAGCCGCGGGTGGAGATGCGGAGAGAGACAGAGACAGGGGCAGAGACAGAGACGGGGCAGAGACAGAGACGGGGCAGAGACAGATACAGGGGGAGAGACAGAGATGGGGCAGAGACACACACAGAGACTGACCCGCGGGGGGAGATACAGAGAGAGACAGAGACGGGGAGAGACACACAGAGACTGAGCCGCGGGTGGAGATAAGGGGAGAGACAGAGACGGGGGCAGAGACACAGAGAGAGACTGAGCCGTGGGTGGAGATACGGGAGAGACAGAGACAGGGGGAGAGACGGGGGAGAGACAGAGACGGGGCAGAGACACGCAAAGAGACCGAGCCGCGGGTGGAGACACGGGAAGAGACAGAGACAGGGGCAGAGACACACAGAGAGACTGAGCCGCGGGTGGAGATACGGGGAGAGACAGAGACGGGGCAGAGACACACAAAGACACACAGAGACTGACACGCGGGTGGAGATACAGAGAGAGACAGAGGCGGGGGAGAGACAGAGACGGGGGAGAGACACACACACAGAGACTGACCCGCGGGGGGAGATACGGGGAGAGACAGAGACAGGGGAGAGACACACAGAGAGACTGAGCCGCGGTGGAGATAAGGAGAGAGACAGAGACAGGGGGCAGAGACAGAGACGAGGGAGAGACAGAGACAGGGGCAGAGACACACAGAGACTGACCCGCGGGTGGAGATACGGGGAGACAGAGACGGGGGCAGAGACACACAAAGAGACTGACCCGCGGGTGGAGATACGGGGAGGGACAGAGACAGGGGCAGAGAGACAGAGACTGACCCGCGGGTGGAGATAAGGGGAGAGACAGAGACAGGGGCAGAGACACACACAAACAGAGACTGACCCGCGGGTGGAGATACGGGGAGAGACAGAGACAGGGGGCAGAGACAGAGACATACACAGAGACTGTGAGCCCACTGTTGGGTAGGGACTGTCTCTATATGCTGCCAGTTTGTACTTCCCAAGCGCTCAGTACAGTGCTCTGCACATAGTAAGCGCTCAATAAATGCGATTGATGAGACACAGAGACAGGGGGAGAGACACACAAAGAGACTGAGCCGCGGGTGGACTTAAGGGGAGAGACAGAGTCGGGGGAGACACACACACACACACACACACACACACACACACACACACACACACACACACACAGAGACTGACCCGCGGGTGGAGATACCGGGAGAGACAGAGAAAGGGGGAGAGACAGAGACAGGGGAGGGACACACACAGAGACTGACCCGCGGGTGGAGATACGGGGAGAGACAGAGACAGGGGGAGAGACACACACACAGAGACTGACCCGCGGGTGGAAATACCGGGAGAGACAGAGACACACAGAGACTGACCCGCGGGTGGAGATACGGAGAGAGACAGAGACGGGGGCAGAGACAGAGACAGAGACTGACCCGCGGGTGGAGGTACGGGGAGAGACCGAGAAAGGGGGAGAGACACAGAGAGACTGATCCGTGGGTGGAGATACGGGGAGAGACAGAGACAGGGGGAGAGACACACACAGAGACTGACCCGCCGGTGGAGATACGGGGAGAAACGGAGACAGAGGGCCGGGGAGAGACTCTCGGAGAGAGCTACAGGGCCTGACCCACAGGTGGGGACACGGGGACAGGCAGACAGAGACGGAGACACAGGGAGAGACACTGGGAGGGAAAAAGCGGCCGCCTCCTGACGGAGAGAGACGGGCAGGGGGAGAGACACAGAGGGAGGGAGACAGAGAGGCAGAGACAGGCGTGGGGAGAGAGACACGGGGAGAGAGACAGAGACAGGCATGGGGAGAGAGACAGGGAGAGAGACAGAGACAGGCAGGGGGAGAGAGGCAGAGGAGAGAGACACGGGGAGAGAGACAGAGAGACAGAGATAGGCATGGGGAGAGAGACAGAGGAGAGGGAGACACGGAGAGAGAGACAGAGAGGCAGAGACGACAGGCATGGGGAGAGAGACAGAGAGGAGAGAGAGACAGAGAGAGAGAGACAGAGACAGGCATGGGGAGAGAGACAGAGAGAGAGACAGACATGGGGAGAGAGACAGACAGAGAGGAGAGAGACAGAGAGAGAGACAGAGACAGGCATGGGGAGAGAGACAGAGAGGAGAGAGAGACACGGGAAAAGAGACAGAGAGACAGAGACAGGCATGGGGAGAGAGACAGAGAGGGGAGAGAGACACGGGAAAAGAGACAGAGAGACAGAGACAGGCATGGGGAGAGAGACAGAGAGGAGAGAGAGACACGGGAAAAGAGACAGAGAGACAGACAGGCATGGGAGAGAGACCGAGAGGAGAGAGAGACATCGGGAGAGAGACAGAGAGAGACAGAGAGAGAGTGAGACAGACATGGCGAGGGAGAGAAAGAGACAGAGACAGGCATGGGGAGAGAGACACAGAGAGAGAGAGCCAGACACGGAGAGAGAGACAGACAGACATGGAGAAAGAGACAGAAGACATGGGGAGAGAGAGACAGGCATGGGGAGAGAGAGACGGAGGGAGACAGGTGTGGGAAGAGAGACAGAGAGACAGACAAATATGGGGAGAGAGAAGCAAATAGGCATGGGGAGAGAGGGAGAGACAGGCGTGGGGAGAGAGACAGAGAAAGAGCCGTAGACAGAGACATTATGAGCCAGAGAGACAGCAGAGACGCAGAGACTGGGCCATCCGAAGAGACGCCCCAGAGAGCCAAACCGCAGGAAAGCCCCCAGAGACAGAGACCCCCAGAGACAGAGACTCCAAGAGAAAGAGAGAGAGAGAGAGAGAGAGAGAGGGAGAGGGAGAGGGAGAGGGAGAGGCCCTGGGAAGAGAGACACTCCCAGGAAAACAGATGGAGAGACGGAGAGAAAAGCAGAAAGAGACAGAGAGCGTCCGACAGTTGTGCGAGTGTGGCAGGGAGGGAAAGGAGGGAAAGGAGGTCGAAAGACTCGACCAAGGTCGAGGCCGGAGGGGAGAGATGTGTTTACCACCTCCGCCGGACTCTCCCCAGGGGAGCTGACTACAGGCCCGGGGCAGCCGCTGTTGGGTAGGCTCCGTCTCTATATGTCGCCAACTCGTACTTTCCAAACGCTTAGTCCAGTGCTGTGCACACAGTAAGCGCTCCGTCAATACGACTGACTGACTGACTGAAGGGCGGGGAGGTGCGGTCCTCTAAGTCCGTCGGAGGCTCCCCGGGGGCGCTCAGTTCACCGCCCGCTTCTCCAGGGCGGGGACGGTGTCCGACTCCGTGGGGGGGTCTGTCTCCCGAGGGGCGCCTGGGACGGCGCTCTGGGAACAACAGCCCCGACGGGCGGGGAGGCGGGGGGGGCTCCATCCCGGCTCATCCCGGCCCATCCCGGCCTCATCACCTGTAGCTCCAGCTCCAGCTCGTTTTCTCCTTCGGGCTCCGGCTCCTGCTCTGCTCCGGCTCCAGCTGTTGCTCCGGCTCCTTTTCTTGCTCCAGCTCTGCTCTGGCTCCAGCTCCAGCTCCTTCTCTTGCTCTGGCTCTGCTCGGGCTCCAGCTCCTGCTCTTGTTCCTGTTCCCTTTCCAGCTCCAGGTCCCTTTCCAGCTGCAGCTCCTGCTCTTGCCCCTGTTCCTGCGCCTTTTCCAGCTCCAGCTCCCTTTCCAAGCTCCTGCTCTTGTTCCTGTTCCTTTTCCAGCTCCAGCTCCCTTTTCCAGCTCCAGCTCCTGCTCTTGCCCCTGTTCCTGCGCCTTCTTTCCAGCTCCAGCTCCCTTTCCAGCTCCCTTTTCCAGCTCCTGCTCTTGTCCCCGTTCCTGTTCCTTTTCCAGCTCCAGCTCTTGCCCCTGTTCCTGCGCCTTTTCCAGCTCCAGCTCCCTTTTCCAGCTCCTGCTCTGGTTCCTGTTCCTTTTCCAGCTCCAGCTCTTGCTCCTGTTCCTGCACCTTTTCCAGCTCCAGCTCCCTTTCCAGCTCCTGTTCTTGTTCCTGTTCCTTTTCCAGCTCCAGCTCCTGCTCTTGCTCCTGTTCCTGCACCTTTTCCAGCTCCAGCTCCCTTTCCAGCTCCCTTTCCAGCTCCAGCTCCAGCTCCTGTTCCTTTTCCAGCTCCTGCTCCTGCACCCTTTCCAGGTCCAGCTCCCTTCTCCAGGTGGTGGTCCGGCCGGGGCTGGGGGCGGACGATGAGGATGCTGATGGGGTGGGGGGGGGGTGGGGGGGTTAGAGGTTTCTCCTGCGGAGCATCCAGGCGGCCAGGGCCGCCACCTGTGCGGCGGCGCACAGCCAGGCCCAGGCCGGGGGCAGGGGCAGGGAGAGGAGGGGCAGGGAGAGGGGCAGGGCCCCCCGGCCCCCCGGCAGCAGCAGCCTCCTCCGCCGCCTCCTCCTCCGCGCCGCCGTCCTCTCTTGCAGCTCGTCGCCCAGCGCCTTCAGACGGGCCACCGTGAGCCGGGCCGCCCAGGCGGAGCCCCCCCCGCAGCCCCACTCGCACCCTGCGCCGCACACTCCGCCCCCGCCCCCGCCCCGGGGCACCGTGCACATGGTCCGCCGCTCCCGCCCCAAAGCAGCCCCGCGACGCCTCCTCCGCGACGCCCTCCGGCCCCCGGCCTGCGCTGCTGCTCGCCCGGACCCCGGGCCGCTGCTAATGCTGCTGCTGCTGCGGCGGCGGCGGCGGTGGTGGTAGTGGTGGTGGTGGTGGTGGTGATGGGGGTTGGTGGTTGGTGATGGTGAGGACCCGGTGCTATTAGTAATTAAACTGTCACATGGCGGGGGGAGGGGGAGGGGAGGGGGTTACATCATCCCCGGGGGGGGGGGGGACGGCTGGAGGGAGCGGGAGGGGGAGGGGGAAGAAGAGGAGGAGGGGGGGGGAGGAGGAAGAAGAGGAGAAGTAGGAAGGAGGAGGAGGATGAAGGAGGGAAGGAAGAGAAAGAGAAGAAGAGGGAGGAGGAAAAGGAAGAGGAGAAGAAGAGGGAAGAGGAAAAGAAGAGGGAGGAGGAAGAGGAGAAGGAGAAGAAGAGGGAGGAGGAGAGGGAGAGGAAGAGGAAGAAGAGGGAGGAGGAAAAGGAAGAGGAGAAGAGGGAAGAGGAGAAGAGGAGGAGGAGGTGGAGGAGGAGGAAGAAGGGAAAGAAGAGGAGGAGGAGAAGAAGAGGGAGGAGGAGGAGAAGAAGAAGAGGGAGGTGGAGGAGAAGAAGAAGAGGGAGGTGGAGGAGGAGAAGAGGGAAGAGGAGGAGGAAGAAGAGGGGAAGAGGAGGAGGAAGAAGAGGGGGAGGGAGGAGGAGGAAGAAGTAGGAAGAAGGAGGAGGAGAAGGAAGGGAAAGAAGAGGAGAAGGAGAAGAAGGAGGAGGAAGGAGAGGAGGAGGAAGAAGAGGGAGGAAGACAAGGAAGAGGAGGAGGAGGAGGAGAAGAGGGAGGAGGATGAAGAAGGGAAAAAGGAGAAAGAAAAGAAGAGGGAGGAGGAGGAAGAGAAGGAGGGGAGGAGGAAAAGGAAGAGGAGGAGGAGGAAAAGGAAGAGGAGGAGGAGGAAGAAGAAGAGGAGGAGAAGAAGAGGGAGGAGGAGGAAGAAGAAAGGAAAGAAGAGGAGGAGAAGAAGAGGGAGGGGGAGAAGAGGGAGGAGGAGGAAAGGAAAGAAGAGGAGGAGGAGAAGGAAGAGAGCTCACCTCCTCCAGGAGGCCTTCCCAGACTGAGCCCCCTTTTTCCTCTCCTCCTCCCCATCCCCCCGCCCTATCTCCTTCCCCTCCCCACAGCACTTGTATATATATTTGTACAGATGTATTACTCTTTGTTTTACTTGTACATATTTACTCCTATTTATTTTGTTAATGATGTGCATGTAGCTTTAATTCTGTTTGTTCTGACGATTTTGACACCTGTCTACATATCTTGTTCTGTTGTCTGTCTCCCCCTTCTAGACTGTGAGCCCGCGGTTGGGTAGGGACCGTCTCTATATGTTGCCGACTTGTACTTCCCAAGCTCTTAGTCCGGTGCTCTGCACACAGTAAGTGCTCAAGAGGAGGAAGGATGAAGAGAAGGGGATGGGAGGGAATGGTCTACAGTGTTATTTTAGACTGCGACTTCTAGACTGTGAGCCCGCTGTTGGGTAGGGACCGTCTCTATATGTTGCCAACTTGTACTTCCCAAGCGCTTAGTACAGTGCTCTGCACACAGTAAGTGCTCAATAAATACGATTGATGATGATGACCGTCTCTATATGTTGCCAACTTGTACTTCCCAAGCGCTTAGTATAGTGCTCTGCACACAGTAAGTGCTCAATAAATGCGATTGATGATGATGACCGTCTCTATATGTTGCCAACTTGTACTTCCCAAGCGCTTAGTACAGTGCTCTGCACACAGTAAGCGCTCAATAAATACAATTGAATGAATAAATACGATTGAATGAATGAATGAATGAATGAAAGAAAGAAAGAGGAGGAGGAGAAGAAGAGGGAGGAGGAGGAGAAAGAAGGAAGATGAGGAGGAGAAGAGGGAGGTGAGGGAGGAGGAGGAAGAAGAGGGAAGAGGAGAAGAGGAAGGAGGAGGAGGGAGAAGAAGAGGAAGGAGGAGGAAGAAGAGGAGGACACGAAGAGGGAGGAGGAGGAAAAAGAAGGAAGAAGATGAGGAGAAGAGGAGGGAGGTGAGGGAGGAGGAGGAAGAAGAGGGAAGAGGAGGAGAAGAGGAGGAAGGAGGAGGAGGGAGAAGAAGAGGAAGGAGGAGGAAGAAGAAGAGGACATGAAGAGGGAGGAGGAGGAAAAAGAAGGAAGAAGATGAAGAGGAGAAGAAGAGGAAGGAGGAGGAGGGAGAAGAGGAGGAGAAGAAGGAGGAGGAGGAGAAAGAAGGAAGACGATGAGGAGGAGAAGAGGAGGGAGGTGAGGGAGGAGGAGGAAGAAGAGGAAAGAGGAGGAAGAAGAGGAGGACACGAAGAGGGAGGAGGAGAAAGAAGAGGAGAAGAGGAAGGAGGAGGAAGAAGAGGAAGGAGGAGGAAGAAGAGGGAGGAGGAGGAAGAAGAGGGAGGAGGAGGAGGAAGAGGAGAAGAAGTGAGGAGGAGGAGGAGAAAGAAGGAAGAAGAGGAGAAGCGGAGGAAAGTGAGGGGGGAGGAGGAAGAAGAGAAGGAGAAGAAGAGGGAAGAGGAGGAAGAAAGAAGAGGAAGGAGGAGAGGAGAGGTAACCTTTAACCCTCCTGGCACCTGGTTGGAGAAGGGGCGGGTCGGGGGGGCGGCAGGGAGAGAGAGAGAGAGAGAGAGAGAGAGAGAGAGAGACAGAGAGACAGAGAGAGAGAGAGAGAGAGACAGAGAGAGAGAGAGAGAGAGACAGAGAGAGAGTGTGTCCTACGGAGGGGCTTTCCTCTCCCCCCCTTCTCCTTCCTCCTCTTCTTCCGCCTCCTCCTTTCTTTCCCTCTCCCTCCTCCTCCACCTCCTCCTCCTCCCTGCCTCAGTTTCCCCACCTGTAAAGTGAGGGTGCGCCCCCCGCCCCTCCCCTTAAACCGTGACCCACCGGTGTCCGATTGTATGGCACCTGCGCCAGCGCTTAGCACAGCGCTCGTCCCAGAAGCCAGCCGGTTAAGTGAGGGGGCGCGCCCCGCCCCGCCCCGCCCCGCCCCGCCTCCCCCCTTAAACCGTGAACCACCGCTGTCCAATTGCATCGTATCCGCCCCAGCGTTTAGCACAGCGCTTGCCTCCGAATGCACCCTTAAAGAATAATAATGATGATATTTGTTAAGCTCTTACTAGGTGCCAAGCACTGTTCAAGCGCTTAGTACAGTGCTCTGCACATAGTAAGCGCTCAATAAATACGATTGATGAGTTGGGGGGGGGGATACAAGGTAATCAGGTTGTCCTACGTGGGGCTCACTGTCTTAATTCCCATTTTGCAGATGAGGGAACTGAAGCACAGAGAAGTTAAGTGACCTGCCCAAAATCACACAGCTGACAAGTGGCAGAGCTGGGATTAGAACCCACGACCTCTGACTCCCAAGCCCGGGCTCTTTCCATTGAGCCGCGCTGCTTCTCTCCCACGGTCATCATTCTTTTTACTATTATCGAATATCACAGTTACTGTTTTGATTTCCCCTCCAACCCTCCCTTCTGTCCAAACTGGTCCTGACCTGACATAATAATTAATAATGATGGTATTTGTTAAGGGCTTACTATGTGCCAAGCACTGGTCTAAGCGCTGG
Source organism: Tachyglossus aculeatus (assembly GCF_015852505.1). Lineage (NCBI taxonomy): Eukaryota > Metazoa > Chordata > Mammalia > Monotremata > Tachyglossidae > Tachyglossus > Tachyglossus aculeatus. Next base: position 42,044,626 of record NC_052086.1, on the reverse strand, counting down.
ATGGGGGATACAAGATAATCAGGTTGTCCTACGTGGGGCTCACAGTCTTAAATCCCATTTTACAGATGAGGGAACTGAGGCACAGAGATGTGAAGTGACTTGCCCAAAGTCACACAGCTGACAAGTGGCAGAGCCGGGATTAGAACCCATGACCTCTGACTCCCAAGCCCGGGCTCTTTCCATTGAGCCATGCTGCTTCTCTCCCACGATCATCATTCTTTTTACTATTATCTAATATCACAGTTACTATTTTAATTTCCCCTCCAACCCTCCCATCCGTCAAAACTGGTCCTGACCTGACATAATAATTAATAATGATGGTATTTGTTAAGCGCTTACTATGTGCCAAGCACTGTTCTAAGCACTGGGGTAGATAACGAGTTAGGTTGTCCCCCATGGGGCACACAGTCTCAATCCCCATTTTACAGATGAAGGAACTGAGGCCCAGAGAACTGAAGTGACTTGCCCAAAGTCATACAGCAGACAGGTGGAAGAGGCAGGATTAGAACCCAGGTCCTCTGCCCCCCAGGCCCGGGTTCTATCCACTAGGCTGCACTGCTTCTCCCCCTCATCCTCTCCCATCGCTTCGATCCGGTGGGACTCCCCCTCCTCTTCCAGACCCCACTTTTGGGGCAAAACCCCTTGTCTAAGAAGTTGCCATGGAAGCATAGGAAAGCCGAGCAGGAGAAAATTCAAAATTCTTAAGAGAAGCATAATGGCTCAGTGGAAAGAACACAGGCTTTGGAGTCAGTGGTCAGGGGTTCAAATCCTGGCTCCGCCAATTGTCAGTTGTGTGACTTTGGGCAAGTCACTTCACTTCTCTGTGCCTCAGTTACCTCATCTGCAAAATGGGGATTGACTTTGAGCCCCCCCATGGGACAACCTGCTCACCTTGTAATCTCCCCAGCACTTAGAACAGTGCTTTGCACATAGTAAGCGCTTACTAAATGCCATTATTATTATTATTATTTTTCTAACTCTCATTCATTCATTCATTCAATTGTACTTATTGCGCTCTTACTGTGTGCAGAGCACTGTACTAAATGTTTGGAAAGTACAATTGGGCAACAGATAGAGACGGGCCCTACCCAACAATGGACTCACAGTTTGGACATGGGGTGGGGGGGAGACAGACAACAAAACAAAGCAAGTAATAATAATAATAATGATGGCATTTGTTAAGCACTTATTTTGCGCAAAGCACTGCTGTAAGTGCTTGGGGGGGATACAAGGTGATCAGGGTGTCCCACGTGGGGCTCACAGTCTCCATCCCCATTTTACAGATGAGGTCACTGAGGCTCAGAGAAGTTAAGTGACTCGCCCAAAGTCACACAGTTGATGTGTTGGAGCTCATCATCATCATCAATCATCAATCGTATTTACTGAGCACTTACTATGTGCAGAGCACTGTACTAAGCGCTTGGGAAGTACAAATTGGCAACATATAGAGACAGTCCCTACCCAACAGTGGGCTCACAGTCTAAAAGACTGGAATTAGAACCCATGACCTCTGACTCCCAAGCCTGGGCTCTTTCCACTCCTTCCCAAACAATAATAATAATAAATAATAATGGCATTTATTAAGCGCTTACTATGTGCAAAGCACCGTTCTAAGCGCTGGGGAGGTTACAAGGTGAAAAGCAGCATGGCTCAGTGGAAAGAGCATGGGCCTTGGAGTCAGGGGTCATGGGTTCAAATCCCAGCTCCACCAACTGTCAGTTGTGTGACTTTGGGCAAGTCACTTAACTTCTCTGTGCCTCAGTTATCTCATCTGTAAAATGTGGATTAAGACTGTGAGCCCCCTGTGGGACAACGTGATCATCTTGTAACCTCCGCAGTACTTAGAACAGTGCTTTGCATATAGTAAGCGCTTAATAAATGCCATTATTATTATTATTATTATTATTATCAGGTTGTCCCTCGTGGGGCTCACAGTCTTCATCCCCATTTTCCAGATGAGGTAACTGAGACCCAGAGAAGTGAAGTGACTTGCCCAAAGTCACACTGCTGCCACGTGGCGGAGCCGGGATTTCAACCCATGACCTCTGACTCCAAATCAATCAATCAATCAATCGTATTTATTGAGCGCTTACTGTGTGCAGAGCACTGTACTAAGCTCCTGGGAAGTACAAGTTGGCAACATATCATCATCATCAAACGTGTTTATTGAGCGCTTACTGTGTGCAGAGCACTGTACTAAGCACTTGGGAAGTACAAGTTGACAACATATAGAGACAGTCCCTACCCAACAGTGGGCTCACAGTCTAGAAGGGAAAGCCCGGGCTCTTTCCACTGAGCTACGCTGCTTCTCCAAAGTAGACAGGCATCAATAGAAATAGATAGAATATATATATATATATATATATATATATATAATTCTATCTATTTCTATTGATGCCTGTCTACATATATATATACACATCATTAATAAAATAAATAGACTCATAAATATGTACATATATACACAAGGGGTAGGGCAGAGGGAGGGAGTGGGGGTGATGGGGAGGGGAGGAGGAGAGGAAAAAGAGGGGGTTCAGTGTGGGAAGGCCTCCTGGAGGAGGTGAGCTCTCAGTAGGGCTTTGAAGGGAGGAAGAGAGATGGGAGGAGGGAGGGCATTCCAGGCCAGAGGTAGGACATGGGTCGGAGGTCAACGGCAGGACAGGCGAGATGCTCTATTAGGCTTCTTCTGAGACCTGGAGGTGGGAGGAGGAGGAGGAGGAGAAGGTTACTACCAGCCTTCAATCAATCGGTGGTATTTTCTGGACGTTTATTTTGTGCAGAGCGCTGAGCTAAGCGCTAGGGAGAGAATAATGCCACAGAGTGTGTCGTCACATTGGGAGCCTTGAGCTTATAGTCTAGAGGGAGAGGCCGGCCTTTAAACAAATTACCAATAGGGACAAAAGTGCTGTGGGGCTGAAGATACAAATCCAAGCGCAAGGGCGACGTCACTGCCTAATTCATTCATTCATTCATTCATTCATTCATTCAATCGCATTTATTGAGCGCTTACTGTGTGCAGAGCACTGTAGTAAGCGCTTGGGAAGTACAAGTTGGCAACATATGGAGACGGTCCCGACCCAACAGTGGGCTCGCAGTCTAGAAGGGGGAGACAGAGAACAAAACAAAGCGTATTAACAAAATAAAATAAATAGAATAAACATGTACGAATAAAATAAATAGAGTAATAAATACATACAAACATATATACAGGTGCTGTGGGGAGGGGAAGGAGGTAAGGTGGGGTGGATGGGGAGGGGGAGCAGAATTAATTCTGCTATTTATTAGCATCATTTTAATAGTAATCTTATTACTGTATAATATATAATATTATTACTATAATATTAATGCGATTAATAATATAATAATAATGCGATTGAGTGAATGAGCTGGCCCAAAGTCACACAGCTGAAAAGTGGAGGAGATGGGATTCGAACCCACGACCTCCAGACTCCCAAGCCCAGGCTCTTTTCACTAAACCACGCCCCTTCTCTGATAATAATAGTAATAATGATGATGATGATATTTGTTGTGCGCTGACTATGTGCCAGGCACTGTACTAAGTGCTGGGGCAGATGATAAGAATAATGGTATTTGTTAAGCGCTTACTGTGTGCCAGGCACTGTACTAAGCACTGGGGCAGAAATTAATAATAATGATGGTATTTGTTAAGCACTTACAGTGTGCCAGGCACTGTTCTAAGCGCTGGGGTGGATAATGATAATAATGATGATGGTATTCGTTAAGCACTTACTATGTGCCAGGCACTGTACTAAGCGCTGGGGTGGATCCAAGCTAATCGGGTCGGACACAGTCCCTGTCCGACGTGGGGCTCACAGTCACCATCCCCATTTTGCAGATGAGGGAACTGAGGCCCAAAGAAGTGACTTGCCCAAGGTCACACAGCACACAAGTGGCAGAGGCAAGATTAGAACCCATGACCGCCTGCCTAGAATGCAATATTCTGGGGAACATTGAGCCCAGTTCTTCTGGTTCCCACATTTGCTCCCAGATAGTAATAATAATAATAATGATGGTATTTGTTAAGCGCTTACTATCGAGAGGAACCTTAACTCTTTGAGACAGCGAGGGGGAGGTTTGGTGTATTTGGGCAAACACTGTGCAAACGCTATGTCCTCTAGTGACCCCAAGACTTAACCCTTGTCCCAAAGCATCGAGTAATAGATTTTCAGGGAACAGCATTTGGACACTGGCAGAATCGGGCTGCTGGCTGGCTTCATTCACTCCATTCGATCGTATTTATTGAGCACTTACTGTGTGCTAAGTGCTTGGGAGAAGACAATACAGCAATAAAGAGAGACAATCCCTGCCCACAACGGGCTCCCAGTCTAGCTTTGAGGATGTGCTACGGGAACGGGCCTGTTTAATCTGGAGAGAAGTAGATGCTTACTGAATGCTGCTGCCAAGGAAGAGGAGGAGGAGGAGGAGGAGGAGGAAGAGAAGAAGGAAGAGGGTGAGGAGGGGAAGGAAGAGAAGGAGAAGAAAGTGGAGGAGGAGACAAAGGAGGAGGAGGTGGAAGGGGAGGAGGCAGCGGAGACAGAAGAGGAGAAGAAGAGGAGGAAGAAGAAACAAGCGGAGGAGCAAAGAGGAGATGAGGAGGAGGAAGAGACAGAAGAGGAGGAGGAGGAGAAACAAGAGGCAGAGGAGAAAGAGAAGGAGGAAGAGGAGACAGAAGAGAAAGAGGAGGAGGAAAGAGGAGACAAGAGGGAGAGGTGACAGAGGAGGAGGAGAGAGGAAGAGGAGACAGAAGAGGAGGAGGAGGAAGAGGAGGAGGAAGAGGAGACAAGAGGAGGAGGAAAGGAGACGAGAGGAGGAAGAAGAGGAGGAGAAAAAGGAGGAAGAGGAGACAGGAGGAGGAAGAGGAGAAGAGGAGACAGAAGAGGAGAGAAGAGGAGACAGAAGAGGAGGAGGAAGAGGAGACAGAAGAGGAGACAAGAGGAGGAAGAGGAGACAAAAGGAGATGGAAGAGAGAAGGAAGAGGAGACAGAAGAGGAGGAAGAGACAGAAAAGGAGGAGGAGGGGAAGGAAAAGAAGGAGGAGGAGAAAGAAGAAGAGGAGGAGGAGGAAGACCTTCTCCTCAACACGCTGTCCAACCTTGGCTTCACAGACTCCGTCCTCTCCTGGTTCTCCTCTTATCTCTCCGGCCGTTCATTCTCAGTCTCTTTTGCGGGCTCCTCCTCCCCTTCCCATTACCTTACTGTAGGGGTTCCTCAAGGGTCAGTTCTTGGTCCCCTTCTGTTCTCTATCTACACTCACTCCCTTGGTGAACTCATACGCTCCCACGGCTTCAACTATCATTTCTACGCTGATGACACCCAAATCTACATCTCTGCCCCTGCTCTCTCTCCCTCCCTTCAGGCTCATGTCGCCACCTGACTTCAAGACATCTCCATCTGGATGTCTGCCCGCCATCTAAAACTCAATATGTCCAAGACTGAACTCCTAATCTTCCCTCCCAAACCCTGCCCTCTCCCTGACTTTCCCATCACTGTTGACGGCACTATCATCCTTCCCATCTCACAAGCCCGCGACCTTGGTGTCATCCTCGACTCCGCTCTCTCATTCACCCCTCACATCCAAGCCGTCACCAAAACCTGCCAGTCTCACCCCCGCAACATCACCAAGATCCGCCCTTTCCTCTCCATCCAAACTGCTACCCTGCTGGTTCAATCTCTCATCCTATCCCGACTGGATTACTGCATCAGCCTCCTCTCTGATCTTCCATCCTCCTGTCTCTACCCACTTCAATCTATACTTCACGCTGCTGCCCAGATTGTCTCTGTGCAGAAACGCCCTGGGCATATTACTCCTCTTCTCAAAAATCTCCAGTGGCTACCAATCAACCTACGTATCAGGCAAAAACTCCTCACCCTGGGCTTCCAGGCTGTCCATCCATCCCCTCGCCCCCTCCTACCTCACCTCCCTTCTCTCCTTCTCTAGCCCAGCCAGCACCCTCCGCTCCTGTGCCACTAACCTCCTCACTGGGCCTCCTTCTCGCCTGTCCCGCCGTCGACCCCCGGCCCACGTCCTCCCCCGGCCCAGAATGCCCCCAATCCCTCCACCCATCCTCCAAACTAGCTCTCTTCCTCCCTTCAAAGTCCTACTGAGAGCTCACCTCCTCCAGGAGGCCTTCCCACACTGAGCCCCCTCCTTCCTGTCCCCCTCCTTCCCCTCCCCATCCCCCCGCCTTACCTCCTTCCCCTCCCCACAGCACCTATATATATGTTTGTACATATTTATTACTCTATTTATTTTACTTCTACATATTTACTATTCTATTTATTTTATTTTGTTAATATGTTTTGTTTTGTTGTCTGTCTCCCCCTTCTAGACTGTGAGCCCGCTGTTGGGTAGGGACCGTCTCTATAGGTTGCCAACTTGTACTTCCCAAGCGCTTAGTGCAGTGCTCTGCACACAGTAAGGGCTCAATAAATACAACTGAGTGAATGAAGAGGAGAGGGAGGAAAAGGAAGAGGAGGAGAAGGAAAAGGGGGAGAGGGGAGAGAAGGAGGAGGAAAAGCCCAGTGGAAAGAACGTGAGCCTGGGAGTAAGGAAACCTATGTTCTAATCCTGCCACTGCCATTTCCCTGCCGTGTGACCTTGGGGAAGCCATTTACCTTCACTGGATCTCAGTTTTGTCATCATCTGCAAAATGGGTATACGAGTTTTGTTTCTCCTCCTCCTCTTTAGACTAGTGAGGACAGAGACTGGCCTGATTGTATTGTATCCAGCTCAGCACTTAGTCTAGTGTTTGGCACATGGTCAGTGATCAAGTATGTTTACTATGATTATTAAGTATGTTTTTTCATTCATTCAGTCAGTCAGTCATATTTATTGAGCGCTTACTGTGTGCAGAGCACTGTAATAGTAAGCGCTTCACAAATACCACAATTATCATCATTATTATTATCTGGGCCTCAATTCCCTCATCTGTCAAATGGGGATGGAGACTGCGAGCCCCACGGGGGACAACCTCATCACCTTGTATCCCCCTCCAGCGCTTGGGACAGTGCTTTGCACATAGTAAGCGCTTGACAAATGCCATTATTATTAATATTATTAGTATTATTAATGAAAAAATACTATGGATTGATGGAAACCTCCATTGTTGGGCAGAGATTGTCTCTATTGTTGTATTGTACTTTCCAAGCGCTTAGTACGGTGCTGAGCACACAGTAAGCACTTAACAAATGCCATTATTATTATTATATTATTATTATTACTAAGCGCTTGGAAAGTACAATTCGGCAACATAGACAGACAGTCCCTACCCCACAGCGGGCTCGCAGTCTAGAAAGGGGAGACAGACAATAAAACAAAACATGTTGATAGGCGTCAGTACCATCGAAATGGTTAAATAAAATTATAGCTATATACACATCATTAATACAATAGAGTAATAAATATGTACAAATAGACACAAGTGCTGTGGGGAGGGGGGGGGAGGGCAGAGGGAAGGAGTGGAGGCGATGGGAAGGGGAGGAGGAGCAGAGGAAAAGGGGGGGCTCAGTTTGGGAAGGCCACCTGGATGAGGTGAGCTCTTTATAATAATGATAATAATAATAATAATAATAAATGTCATTTATTAAGTGCTTACTAGGTGCAAAGCACTGTTCTAAGCCCTGGGGAGGTTACAAGGCGATCAGGTTGTCCCACGGGGGGCTCACAGTCTTAATCCCCATTTTACAGATGAGGTAACTGAGGCACAGAGAAGTGAAGTGACTTTTTTAAAAAATGGAATTCATTAAGCGCTTACTATGTGCAAAGCACTGTTCTAAGAGCTGGGGAGGTTACAAGGCGATCAGGTTGTCCCACGGGGGGCTCACAGTCTTAATCCCCATTTTCCAGATGAGGGAACTGAGGCACAAAGAAGTGAAATGACTTTTTTTAAATGGAATTCATTTAGAGCTTACTATGTGCAAAGCACTGTTCTAAACCCTGGGGGTGTTACAAGGTGATCAGGTTGTGCCACGGGGGGCTCACAGTCTTAATCCCCATTTTCCAGATGAGGGAACTGAGGCCCAGAGAGGTGAAGTGACTTGCCCAAAGTCACCCAGCTGACAAGTGGTGGAGCCGGGGTTTGAACCCATGACCTCTGACTCCCAAGCCCGGGCTCTTTCCACTGAGCCACGCCGTGAAGGAGTTCTCTGAAAAGGGTTTGAACTAAAGAACTGGACTTAGAAGCAAGAGAGATTTCAGTTAGACACCAGGAGGAGCTTTTTGACTCTCATCATCAATGGTACCTCGGGGTGATGCTAATCTTCTCACTGGGTCTCCATCTCACCTGTCCCCCCGCTGACCCCTGGACCGCGTCCCACCTCTGGCCTGAAACGCCCTTCCTCCTCAAATAATAATAATAATTATAATGGCATTTATTAAGCGCTTACTATGTGCCAAGCACTGTTCTAAGCACTGTGGAGGTTACAAGGTGATCAGGTTGTCCCACGGGAGGCTCACAGTCTTAATCTCCATTTTACAGTTGAGGTCTTAATCTCCATTTTACAGTTGAGGTCTTAATCTCCATTTTACAGTTGAGGTAACTGAGGCACAGAGAAGTTAATAATAATAATAATAATGGCATTCATTAAGCGCTTACTTCGTGCAAAGCACTGTTCTAAGCACTGTGGAGGTTACAAGGGATCAGGTTGCCCCACGGGGGGCTCACAGTCTTAACCCCCATTTTACAGATGGTAACTGAGGCACAGAGAAGCTAAGTAACTTGCCCAAAGTCACACAGCTGACAATTGGCAGAGCCGGGATTTGAACCCATAACCTCTGACTCCAAAGCCCGGGCTCCTTCCACTGAGCCACGCTGTGACTTGCCCAGAGTCACACAGCTGACAATTGGTGGAGCTGGGATTTGAACCCATGACCTCTGACTCCAAAGCCCGGGCTCTTTCCACTGAGCCACACTGTGACTTGCCCAGAGTCACATGGCTGATAATTGGCGGAGCCGGGATTTGAACCCATGACCTCTGACTCCAAAGGTCAGGCTCTTTCCACTGCTCCACAGTGCTTCTCTATTGTATTGTATTTTATTGATGTCTGTCTCCCCCCCTCTAGACTGTGAGCTCATTGTGGGCAGGGATTGTCACTTTTTATGTCTGTAAAGTTCTCTCCAAAGCGCTTAGGACAGTGCTCTGCTCCAAGTAAGCGCTTAATAAATATGACTGAATGAATGAATGAGTGCCTAGAGAATGAGTGCTCAGAGAAGCAGCGTGGCTCAGTGGAAAGAGCCCAGGCTTTGGAGTCAGAGGTCATGGGTTCAAATCCCGGCTCCGCCAACTGTCAGCTGTGTGACTTTGGGCAAGTCACTTCACTTCTCTGGCCTCAGTTCCCTCACCTGTAAAATAGGGATTAATCAATCAATCAATCAATTGAATTTATTGAACACTTACCGTGTGCAGAGCACTGAACTAAGCGCTTGGGAAGTCCAAGTTGGCAACATATAGAGACGGTCCCTACCCACCAGTGGGCTCACAGTCTAAAAGGGGGAGACAGAGAACAAAACCAAACATACTAACAAAATAAAATAAATAGAATAGATATGTACAAGTAAAATAAATAAATAGGGTAATAAATATGTACAAACATATATACATATATACAGGTGCTGTGGGGAAGGGAAGGAGGTAAGATGGAGGTAAGGAGGCAAGATTAAGATTGTGAGCCCCCCGTGGGACAACCTGATTGCCTTGTAACTCCCCAGCGCTTAGAACAGTGCTTTTCACATAGTAAGCGCTTAACAAATACCATTATTATTATTATTATTATTATTATTATTATTATTATTATTATTATTCCACTCCCTTCAATGTCACTCTTACTTCCTTTATTCATCCTCCCTCCCTGCCCCTCAGCACGGATGTACAAATCTGTCATTTTATTCATTTATATTAAAATCCGGTTGCCCCCTCTAGACTGCAAGGGGAATGTGTCTGTTGTGGGCAGGGAATAGGCCTGTTACATTCTGCTACTTGTCTGCTGGGTGACCTTGGGCAAGTCACTTACCTCAGTCTCTGGGCCTCAGTTACCTCATCTGGAAAATTCATTCATTCAATCGTATTTATTGAGCGCTTACTGTGTGCGGAGCACTGGACTAAGCGCTTGGGAAGTACAAGTTGGCAGCATCTAGAGACGGTCCCTACCCAACAACGGGCTCACAGTCTAGAAGGGGGAGACAGACAACAAAACAAAACATGTGGGCAGGTGTCGAGTTGTCAGAACAAAGCAGCGTGAAATGAGAAAATGAGAAGCAGCGTGGCTTAGTGGAAAGAGCCCGAACTTGGGAGTCAGAGGATGTGGGTTCTAGTCCTGCCTTCACCAAGTGACTGCTGTGTGGCCTTGGGCAAGTTCCTTAACTTCTCTGTGCTTCAGTTACCTCATCTGTAAAATGGGGATTGCGGCTGTGAGCCCCATGTGGGACAACCTCGGTCAATTGTATTTACTGAGCGCTTACTGTGTGCAGAGCACTGTACTAAGTGCTTGGGAGAGTACAATATAATAGACACATTCCCTGCCCCTAAGGCGTTTACAGTCTGAAGTGGGAGGCAGACATTGCCCCATAAATAAATTACAAATATGTACATAAGTATTGTGGGGCTGGGACGGGGGGCAGGGGTACCTCGTTCTCGCCTGTCCCGCCATCGACCCCCGGCCCACGTCATCCCCCGGGCCTGGAATGCCCCCAATCCCTCTGCCCATCTGCCAAGCTAGCTCTCTTCCTCCCTTCAAGGCCCTGCTGAGAGCTCACCTCCTCCAGGAGGCCTTCCCAGACTGAGCCCCTTCCTTCCTCTCCCCTTCGTCCCCCTCTCCATCCCCCCCATCTTACCTCCTTCCCTTCCCCACAGCACCTGTATATATGTATATATGTTTGTACATATTTATTACTCTATTTATTTATTTATTTATTTATTTATTTGTACATATCTATTCTATTTATTTTATTTCGTTAGTATGTTTGGTTTTGTTCTCTGTCTCCCCCTTTTAGACTGTGAGCCCACTGTTGGGTAGGGACTGTCTCTATATGTTGCCAATTTGTACTTCTCAAGCGCTTAGTACAGTGCTCTGCACATAGTAAGCACTCAATAAATACGATTGATGATGATGATGATGATGATAAATAAAGACAGCAAGTCAGGACGATGGAGAAGGGAGTGGGAAAAGAGGAAAGGAGGGCTTAGTCAGGGAAGGCCTCTTGGAGATGTGCCTTCAATAAGGCTTTGAATCAATCAATCAATCAATCAATCGTATTTATTGAGCGCTTACTGTGTGCAGAGCACTGTACTAAGCGCTTGGGAAGTACAAGTTGGCAACACATAGAGACGATCCCTACCCAACAGTGGGCTCCCAGTCTAGAAGGGGGAGACAGACACCAAAACCGAACATATTAACAAAATAAAATAAATAGAATAGATATGTACAAGTAAAATAAATAAATAAATAGAGTAATAAATATGTACAAGCATATATACATATATACAGGTGCTGTGGGGAAGGGAAGGAGGTAATGCGGAGGGGGAGGAGAGGGGGAAGGGCAAGAGGAAGGAGGGGGATCAGTCTGGGAAGGCCTCCTGGAGGAGGTGAGCTCTCAGTAGGGCCTTGAAGGCAGGGGAGAGTAATTGTCTGTTGGATATGAGGAGGGAGGGTGTTCCTGGCCAGAGGCTTGACAGGTGTTATGTGGGCTGGACTTGCAAGTCACAAAAGAACTGAGAGATTGAAATACAGCACTTTGAAATTAAACTCCTGATTATACCTTTGATCCCTTGATGCTTGTTGTATGAAAACAGCTTGTCTACACCAGTTTATCATGTATCTCCCCCACCGATTAGAACAGTGCTTGGCACATAGTAAGTGCTTAACAAATATCACCTGTATATATGTTTGTACATATTTATTACTCTATTTATTTATTTACTTGTACATATCTATTCTATTTATTTTATTTTGTTAGTATGTTTGGTTTTGTTCTCTGTCACCCCCTTCTAGACTGTGAGCCCACTGTTGGGTAGGGACTGTCCCTATATGTTGCCAACTTGTACTTCCCAAGTGCTTAGTACAGTGCTCTGCACACAGTAAGCGCTCAATAAATACGATTGATTGATTGATCATTATTATTACTAATAATAATAAAATGGGGATGGAGGCCGTGACCCTCACATGGGACAGGTACTGTGTCCAACCCAGTTTGCTTGTACCCACTCCAGACTCCCCTCCCAGACTGTGAGCCCCACATGGGCTAGAGACTGTCTGACTTGATTACATTCACTCATTCATTCATTCAATCATATTTATTGAGCGCTTACTGTGTGCTTTGCACTGTACTAAGCGCTTGGGAAGTCCAAGTTGGCAACATCTAGAGACGGTCCCTACCCAACAGTGGGCTCACAGTCTAGAAGGGGGAGACAGAGAACAAAACAAAACATCCTCCCTGGCGCTTAGAACAGTGCTTTGCACATAGTAAGTGCTTAATAAATGCCATTATTATTAAGCGCTTAGTACAGTGCTCTGCACATAGTAAGCGCTCAATAAATACAATTGATGATATTAACAAAATAAAGTAAAATAAATAGGGTAATAAATACGTACAAACATATATACATCACATTGGCCAATCATTCGACCAATCAATGGTATGTATTGAGCGCTTTCTGTGGGAAGAGCACTATACTAAACACTTGGGAGTGTATAATATAACAGTGTTGGTAGCTACGATCCCCGCTCACAACAAGCTGACAGTTTAGTATCAGCAACAGAAGCAAAGAGCATTGGCTTGGGTTCTTATCCTGGCTCTACTGCTGGTTTTTGGTGGGGGGTGTGGGGTTTGGTTTTTTACTTAATGGTATTTGTTAAGCACTTACTATGTGCCAGGCACTGTACTGAGCGCTGGGATAGGTAAAAGTTCATTCATTCATTCATGCAATCGTATTTATTGAGCGCTTACTGTGCGCAGAGCACTGGACTAAGCGCTTGGAAAGTACAAATCGGCAACATATAGAGACGGTCCCTACCCAACAGCGGGCTCACAGTCTAGAAGGGGGAGACAGACAACAAAACAAAACAAGTAGACTGTCAGCTGTGTGACTTTGGCCAAGTCACTTCACTTCTCTGGGCCTCAGTTCCCTCATCTGTAAAATGGGGATTAAGACTGTGAGCCCCCCGTGGGACAACCTGATCACCTTGTAACCTCCCCAGCGCTTAGAACAGTGCTTTGCACCTAGTAAGCGCTTAATAAATGCTATCATTATTATTATTATTAAGTAGACAGGTGTCAGTACCATCAGAAGAAATAGAATTATAGCTATAGATACATCATTAATAAAATAGAGTAATAAATATGTACCAATATACACAAGTGCTGTGGGGCGGGGAAGGGGGTGGGGCAGAGGGAGGGAGTAGGGGTGATGGGGAGGGAAGGGGGAAGGCTTCCTGGAGGAGGTGAGCTCTCAGCAGGGCTTTGAAGGGAGGAAGAGAACTAGTTTGGCGGATGGGCAGAGGGAGGGCATTCCAGGCCAGGGGGAGGACGTGAGCCGGGGGTCGATGGCGGGACAGGCGAGAGCGAGGTACGGTGAGGAGATCAGCGGTGGAGGAGCGGAGGGTGCGGGCTGGGCAGTAGAAGGACAGAAGGGAGGTGAGGTAGGAGGGGGCCAGGGGATGGAGAGCCCTGAAGCCCAGGGTGAGGAGTTTTTGCTTCATGCGAAGGTTGATGGGCAACCACTGGAGATTTTTGAGGAGGCGAGTTTCTGTAGAAAGATAATCCGGGCAGGAGATTGTAGTATAGACTGAAGTAAGGAGAGACAGGAGGATGGGAGATCAGAGAGGAGGCCAAAACAGTAATCCAGTCGGGATACGATGAGAGATTGAACCAGCAAGGTAGCGGTTTGGATGGAGAGGAAAGGGCAGATCATGGCGATGTTGCGAAGGTGAGACCGGCAGGCTTTGGTGATGGACTGGATGTGTGTGGGGTGAATGAAAGAGCGGAGTCGACACCAAGGTTGCGGGCTTGCGAGACGGGAAGGATGGTAGTGCCGCCTTTAGTGACGGGAAAGTCAGGGAGAGGACAGGGTTTGAGATGGAAGACAAGTTAATCGGTTTGGACACGGTCCCTTTTCCACATAGGACTCACAGTCTTCATCCCCATTTTACAGAAGAGGTAACTGAGGTGCGGAGAGGTGAAGTGACTTCCCCCAGTTCACCCAGCAGGCAAGTGGCAGAACTGGGATTAGAACCCAGGCCCTTCTGACTCCCGGGCATTTGCCTGCTGTGAGAATAATAATAATAATAATTTTGGTATTTGTTAAGCGCTTACTATGTGCAAAGCACCGTTCTAAGAGCTGGGGAGAATATAAGGTGATCAGGTTGTCCCCTGTGGGGCTCACAATCTTAATCCCCATTTTACAGATGAGGTAACTGAGGCACAGAGAAGTGAAGTGACTTGCCCAAAGTCACACAGCTGACAAATGGTGGAGCCAGGATTTGAACCCATGACCTCTGACTCCCAAGAGCTGGGGTAGATACAAGGTCACCAGGTTGTCCCACGTGGGGCTCACAGTCTTCATCCCCATTTGACAGATGAGGGAACTGAAGCTCAGAGAAGCTAAGTGACTTGCCCAAAGTCACACAGCAGAAAATAATAATAATAATAATGATAATAATAATAATAATAATAATAATAATAATAGTGATGGCATTTATTAAGCGCTTACTATGTGTAAAGCACTGTTCTAAGCGCTGGGGTAGATACAAGGTAATCAAGTTGTCCCACGTGGGGCTCACAGACTTAATCCCCATTTTTCAGATGAGGTAACTGAGGCACAGGGAAGTGAAGTGACTTGCCCAAAGTCACACAGCTGACAAGAGGCGGAGCCGGGATTAGAACCCACGACCTCTGACTCCAAAACCCGGGTTCTTTCCACTGAGCCACGCTGCTTCTCTAAACAGGTATTTCCCTGACAGGGAATCGAACCCGGGCCGCGGCGATGAGAGCGCCGAATCCTAACCACTAGACCACCAGGGATACAGTGGTGGAGTCGGAATTAGAACCCACAACCTCTGACTCCCAAGCCCGGGCTCGTTCCACTGAGCCACGCTGCTTCTCAGAAAGTCATGGGTCTAATCCCAGCTCCGAGGCTTGTCTGCTATGTGACCTTGAGCAAGTCACTTCCCCTCTCTGGGCCTCAGCGACCTCATCTGGAAAACGTCTCCCCCATCCTAAAAAAACCCTCTCTTGACCCCACTGCCCCCTCCAACTATCACCCTATCTCCCTCCTACCCTTCTTTTCCAAACTCCTAGAGCGAGTCATCTACACTCCCCTGCCTCAAATTCCGCAACTCCAACTCTCTCCTGGACCCCCTCCAATCTGGCTTCCGTCCCCTACGCTCCACCGAAACTGCCCTCTCCAAGGTCACCAAAGGCTCCTACTCCCTCCTAATCCTCCTCGACCTCTCAGCTGCCTTCGACACTGTGGAACACCCCCTTCTCCTCACACATTATCCAACCTTGGCTTCACAGACTCCGTCCTCTCCCGGTTCTCCTCATATCTCTCCGGCCGTGCATTCACAGTCTCCTTCGTGGGCTTCTCCTCCCCCTCCCACCTCCTTACTTTAGGGTTTCCTCAAGGGTAAGTTCTTGGTCCCCTTCTGTTCTCCATCTACACGCACTCCCTTGGTGACCTCATTCGCTCCCACGGCTTCAACTATCATCTCTACGCTGATGACACCCAGATCTCCATCTCTGTCCCTGCTCTCTCCCCCTCCCTCCAGGCTCGTATCTCCTCCTGCCTTCAGGACATCTCCATCTGGATGTCTGCCCGCCATCTAAAACTCAACCTGTCCAAGACTGAGCTCCTTATCTTCCCTCCCAAACCCTGCCCTCTCCCTGACTTTCCCAGCACTGTAGATGGCACTACCATCCTTCCCATCTCTCAAACCCGCGACCTTGGTGTCATCCTCGACTCCGCTCTCTCGTTCACCCCACACACCCAATCTGTCACCAGAACCTGCCTGTCTCACCTCCGCAACATTGCCAAGATCAGCCCTTTCCTCTCCATCCTAAACCTCTACCTTGTTGGTACAATCTTTCATCCTATCCCGACTGGATTACTGCAGCGGCCTCCTCTCTGATCTCCCATCCTCCTGTCTCTCCCCACTTCAGTCTATACTTCACGCTGCTGCCCGGATCATCTTTGTGCAGAAACGCCCTGGGCACGTTACTCCCCTCCTCAAAAATCTCCAGTGGCTACCAGTCAACCTATGCGTCAAGCAAAAACTCCTCACTCTCGGCTTCAAGGCTCTCCATCCATCACCTCACCCCCTCCTACCTCACCTCTCTTCTCTCCTTCTACAGCTCAGGCCGCACCTCCGCTCCTCTCCCGCCGCTCACCTCCTCCCTGAACGTCGTTCTCGCCTGTCCCACCCACGTCCTCAATCAATCAATCAATCGTATTTATTGAGCACTTACTGTGTGCAGAGCACTGTACTAAGCGCTTGGAAAGTCCAAGTTGGCCACATATAAAGACGGTCCCTACCCAACAGTGGGCTCACAATCTAGAAGGGAGAGACAGAGAACAAAGCAAAACATATTAACAAAACATACTGGATCCACCCTGGTGCTTCGTACAGTGCCTGGCACCGAGTACGCGTCTAACAAATACCAGAATTATTATTGTTCTTTAGGAAGCGCTCAGTAAATACAGTGCTCTGCACACAGTAAGCGCTCAATAAATATGATTGAAGATGAAAATACAATTGATGATAAATACGATTGACCGTCTGGGATCAGAGTCCCAACCCTCAGGGCGAACGGCTCCCTCACAGCCTCGGAAGAGGTCGATGCCACTCACTGGGCATTGGTGTCCCGGATGTCGGTCGGTTATTAGAAAAGTTTGGGCGGCTGCCAGGGATTTGGGGGTCTCTCATCATTTTTCCCTCCGCTCCTCCTTCCCAAATCCCCCAGTGTGCCGGGAAGCGAAGCAGGCCAAGGAATTACAGGGAGGGAGCCAGCAGGGGCCCTTGGCAAATGTCCGACACTTAATCTCCCCAAGACTCCCTCGGTGCCCCTCCAATGTAACGGCTCCCCTGTCCCCGCCTGCCATTTAACGGGGCTTTTAGTTTAATAAAAACCATCAGTGAACACACCACACTGCTCTTAGAAGCCAAACTCCCACTTTCCAAAGAGCTCAAATCAATCAATCGTATTTATCGAGTGCTCACTGTGTGCAGAGCACTGTACTAAGCGCTTGGGAAGTCCAAGTTGGCAACATATAGAGACAGTCCCTACCCAACAGTGGGCTCACAGTCTAAAAGAGTGGGCTCACAGCCTAAAATTGTGACTCAAACCCTCTGGTGAGTGTTTTTTGCCGAACCGAATCCGTCTGGCGACAATCCTTGGCCGGGGGTGGCTCTGTCTAATCCCATTCTACAGATGGGAAAACACCCAAGGGAAGGGATCTCTCGTGGGAGCAACAAGTGGAATGAGTCGGTCCAGATTGGCCGGCTCAACCTCCTCACCGTACCTCCATCTCATTCATTCGATTGTATTTATTGAGCGCTTACTGTGTGCAGAGCACTGTACTAAGCGCTTGGGAAATACAGTACATATATACCTAAAGGAAGAGTCCGCTACAGCGATAAACAGATGCGTTACCCGTCCTCAACGAGGCGAGGCGGGAGGGTGAGAAGCTATGCTAGTTCTATTATTCATTCATTCATTCATTCAATTGTATTTATTGAGCACTTACTGTGTGCAGAGCACTGTACTAAGCGCTTGGGAAATATAGTACATATACACCTAAAGGAAGAGTCCGCTACAGCGATACACAGATGCGTTACCCATCCTCAATGAGGCGAGGCAGGAGGGCGAGAAGCTACGCTATTTCTATTATTTATTCATTCATTCATTCATTCAATTGTATTTATTGAGCACTTACTGTGTGCAGAGCACTGTACTAAGCGCTTGGGAAATGCAGTACATATATACCTAAAGGAAGAGTACGCTACAGCGATAAACTGAAGCATTACCCATCCTCAATGAGGCGAGGCGGGAGGGCGAGAAGCTACGCTGTTTCTATTATTCATTCATTCATTCATTCTTTCAATTGTATTGATTGAGCACTTACTGTGTGCAGAGCACTGTACTAAGCGCTTGAGAAATACAGTACATATATACCTAAAGGAAGAGTCCGCTACAGCGATACACAGGTGCGTTACCCGTCCTCAACGAGGCGAGGCGGGAGGGCGAGAAGCTACGCTATTTCTATTATTCATTCATTCATTCATTCAATTGTATTTATTGAGCGCTTACTGTGTGCAGAGCACTGTACTAAGCGCTTGGGAAATACAGTACATATGTACCTAAAGGAAGAGTCCGCTACAGCGATACACAGATGCATTACCCATCCTCAACAAGGCGAGGCAGGAGGGCGAGAAGCTACATTATTTCTATTATTCATTCATTCATTCATTCTTTCAATTGTATTTATTGAGCGCTTACCGTGTGCAGAGCACTGTACTAAGCGCTTGGGAAATACAATACATATATACCTAAAGGAAGAGTCCGCTACAGCGATAAACAGATGCATTACCCGTCCTCAACGAGGCGAGGCGGGAGGGCGAGAAGCTGCACTACTTCTATTATTCATTCATTCAATTGTATTTATTGAGCACTTACTGTGTGCAGAGCACTGTACTAAGCGCTTGGGAAATATAGTACATATGTACCTAAAGGAAGAGTCCGCTACAGCGATACACAGGTGCGTTACCCATCCTCAATGAGGCGAGGCAGGAGGGCGAGAAGCTACGCTATTTCTATTATTCATTCATTCATTCTTTCAATTGTATTTATTGAGCACTTACTGTGTGCAGAGCACTGTACTAAGAGCTTGGGAAATACAGTACATATATACTTAAAGGAAGAGTCCGCTACAGCAATAAACAGCTGCGTTACCTGTCCTCAACGAGGCGAGGCGGGAGGGCGAGAAGCTACACTACTTCTATTATTCATTCATTCAATTGTATTTATTGAGCACTTACTGTGTGCAGAGCAGTGTACTAAGCGCTTGGGAAATACAGTACATATATACCTAAAGAAGAGTCCGCTACAGCGATAAACAGATGCGTTACCCGTCCTCAATGAGGCGAGGCAGGAGGGCGAGAAGCTACGCTA
This sequence comes from Tachyglossus aculeatus, assembly GCF_015852505.1. Classification (NCBI taxonomy): domain Eukaryota; kingdom Metazoa; phylum Chordata; class Mammalia; order Monotremata; family Tachyglossidae; genus Tachyglossus; species Tachyglossus aculeatus. The sequence goes on along the minus strand of NC_052086.1, from coordinate 42,025,446 downwards.
CTTCTATTATTCATTCATTCAGTTGTATTTATTGAGCGCTTACTGTGTGCAGAGCACTGTAGTAAGCGCTTGGGAAGTACAGTACATATATACCTAAGTGCTGTGGGGGGCAGGGAGAAGCAGCGTGGCTCAGTGGGAAGAGCCTGGGCTTGGGTGTCAGAGGTCATGGGTTCAAATCCCGGCTCCGCCACTTGTCAGCTGTGTGACTTTGGGTCAGTCACTTCACTTCTCTGGGCCTCAGTGACCTCATCTGGAAAAGGGGGATGAAGACTGGGAGCCCCTCGGGGAACAACCTGATCACTTATTAACGTCCGTCTCTGGATGGTAAACCCGCTGTGGGAAGGGAACGTGTCTGTTCCTCCTCTACACGTAGCCCCTTCTTCCTTGCCCCACTAATGATAATAATAATAATAATAATAATAATAATAATAATAATGATGATGGCATTCATTAAGCGCTTACTATGTGCAAAGCACTGCTCCAAGCGCTGGGGAGGTTACAAGGTGATCAGGTTGTCCCACGGGGGGCCCCCAGTTTTAATCCCCATTTTCCAGATGAGGTAACTGAGGCCCAGAGAAGTGAATAATAATAATAATAATAATAATAATGGCATTTATTAAGCACTTACTATGTGCAAAGCACTGTTCTAAGCACTGGGGAGGTTACAAGGTCTCGTCTCTCTCTGTGCCGACCTCTCACCCATGTCCCGCCTCTGGCCTGGAACATTAGAGAAGCAGCGTGGCTCGGTGGAAAGAGCCCGGGCTTTGGAGTCAGAGGTCATGGGTTCGAATCCCTGCTCCGCCACATGTCTGCTGTGTGATCTCGGGCGAGTCACTTAACTTCTCTGAGCCTCAGTTACTTCATCTGTAAATGGGGATTGACTGTGAGCCCCACGTGGGACAACCTGATCATGTTATATCCCCCCAGCGCTTAGAACAGTGCTTTGCGCATAGTAAGCGCTTAACCAATGCCATCATTATTATTATTATTCTCCCTCCTCAAATCCCGCAATGACTCTCCCCTCCACCTTCAAAGCTTTACTGAACGCCCATATCATACAGCACATACAGCATATACAGCACCTGTATATATGTATATGTTTGCACATATTATTACTCTATTTATTTATTTATTTAACGTGTACATACCTATTCTATTTATTTTATTTTGTTAATATGTTTTGTTTTGTTGTCTGTCTCCCCCTTCTAGACTGTGAGCCCACTGTTGGGTAGGGACTGTC